>NC_060886.1:6393513-6471013 GCF_014805685.1 Silurus meridionalis
CTTACTATACACCTTTATAATCTCACTATACATCTTTATAATCTCACTACACATCTTTATAATCTCACTATACACCTTTATAATCTCACTATACATCTTTATAATCTCACTATACATCTTTATAATCTCACTACACATCTTTATAATCTCACTACACATCTTTATAATCTCACTACACATCTTTATAATCTCACTATACATCTTTATAATCTCACTATACATCTTTATAATCTCACTATACACCTTTATAATCTCACTATACATCTTTATAATCTCACTATACATCTTTATAATCTCACTACACATCTTTATATTCTTACTATACACCTTTATAATCTCACTATACATCTTTATAATCTCACTACACATCTTTATAATCTCACTATACATCTTTATAATCTCACTACACATCTTTATATTCTTACTATACACCTTTATAATCTCACTATACATCTTTATAATCTCACTACACATCTTTATAATCTCACTATACATCTTTATAATCTCACTATACATCTTTATAATCTCACTATACATCTTTATAATCTCACTATACATCTTTATAATCTCACTATACATCTTTATAATCTCACTACACATCTTTATAATCTCACTATGCACCTCCAAAAACTGACTATACACCTTAATCACTTCACTATACACCTCCGTCACCTCACTTTACACCTCACTTTACACCTCAATATCCTCACTATACACCTATGCATCATTGGAAAAAAAACTGTATAACCTCACAGAAAACCTCTATGATCCTACTATATACTATATATATAGACACACGACCGTGGTGGGTCTAATCAGCAAGAATGATGAGTCAGCATACAGAGAGGAGGTGCACCAGTTAACAGCCTGGTGTGGAGCGAACAACGTTGACAAAACCAAAGAGATGGTTGTTGACTTCAGGAGAGCACAGAGTGACCATTCTCCACTGATCATCGATGGATCCTCAGTGGAGATCGTCAAGAGCACCAAATTCCTTGGTGTTCATCTGGCGGAAAACCTCACCTGGTCACGCAACACGCAAAATATACGCAAAATATAAAGTGCACAGTGTGGTTTGTATCATGTGAGATCAGACGTAAAGTGTACAGTGTGTGAGATTGGATATAAAGTGCACAGTGTGGTTTGTATCATGTGGGATCAGATGTAAAGTGTACTGTGTATGAGATTGGATATAAAGTGCACAGTGTGGTTTGTATCATGTGAGATCAGACGTAAAGTGTACAGTGTGTAAGATTGGATATAAAGTGCACAGTGTGGTTTGTATCATGTGGGATCAGATGTAAAGTGTACTGTGTATGAGATTGGATATAAACTGCACAGTGTGGTTTGTATCATGTGGGATCAGATGTAAAGTGTACACTGTGTGAGATTGGATATAAAGTGCACAGTGTGGTTTGTATCATGTGAGATCAGATATAAGTGTAGAGTGTGTGAGATTGGATATAAAGTGCACAGTGTGGTTTGTATCATGTGAGATCAGATATAAGTGTACAGTGTGAGATTGGATATAAAGTGCACAGTGTGGTTTGTATCATGTGAGATCAGACGTAAAGTGTACAGTGTGTAAGATTGGATATAAAGTGCACAGTGTGGTTTGTATCATGTGAGATCAGATGTAAAGTGTACACTGTGTGAGATTGGATATAAAGTGCACAGTGTGGTTTGTATCATGTGAGATCAGATATAAGTGTACAGTGTGAGATTGGATATAAAGTGCACAGTGTGGTTTGTATCATGTGAGATCAGATATAAGTGTACAGTGTGTGAGATTGGATATAAAGTGCACAGTGTGGTTTGTATCATGTGAGATCAGATATAAGTGTACAGTGTGTGAGATTGGATATAAAGTGCACAGTGTGGTTTGTATCATGTGAGATCAGACGTAAAGTGTACAGTGTGAGATTGGATATAAAGTGCACAGTGTGGTTTGTATCATGTGGATCAGATGTAAAGTGTACTGTGTATGAGATTGGATATAAAGTGCACAGTGTGGTTTGTATCATGTGAGATCAGACGTAAAGTGTACAGTGTGTAAGATTGGATATAAAGTGCACAGTGTGGTTTGTATCATGTGAGATCAGATATAAATGTACAGTGTGTGAGATTGGATATAAAGTGCACAGTGTGGTTTGTATCATGTGAGATCAGATGTAAAGTGTACACTGTGTGAGATTGGATATAAAGTGCACAGTGTGGTTTGTATCATGTGAGATCAGATATAAGTGTACAGTGTGAGATTGGATATAAAGTGCACAGTGTGGTTTGTATCATGAGATCAGATATAAGTGTACAGTGTGTGAGATTGGATATAAAGTGCACAGTGTGGTTTGTATCATGTGAGATCAGATGTAAAGTGTACAGTGTTTGAGATTGGATATAAAGTGCACAGTGTGGTTTGTATCATGTGAGATCAGATGTAAAGTGTACACTGTGTGAGATTGGATATAAAGTGCACAGTGTGGTTTGTATCATGTGAGATCAGATATAAGTGTACAGTGTGTGAGATTGGATATAAAGTGCACAGTGTGGTTTGTATCATGTGAGATCAGATATAAGTGTACAGTGTGTGAGATTGGATATAAAGTGCACAGTGTGGTTTGTATCATGTGAGATCAGATGTAAAGTGTACAGTGTGTGAGATTGGATATAAAGTGCACAGTGTGGTTTGTATCATGTGAGATCAGATGTAAAGTGTACACTGTGTGAGGTTTGATATAAAGTGCACAGTGTGGTTTGTATCATGTGAAATCGGAATATTATATTCCTTTGTATTGTTTGTACTTGACTGAGATCAGATACAAAGTGTTCACAGAGAGAGAGAGAGAGAGAGAGAGAGAGAGAGAGAGAGAGAGCGGTATTGATCCTGTTCAGCTGCCTTCAAATAATAATAAAAACCAACAGATGAAAATTTGATTATGTTTCTGCTCAATGACCACATTATAAGTTAATCATTTGTGAAACAGGTGCTGCTCAGTCAGCTGATTAGTGCCACAACAGCATTCTGGCAGAAGTGTGTGATGTGTGATGCTTTATCATTTCTCTCTCTCTGTGTGTGTGTGTGTGTGTGTGTGTGTGTGTGTAGATGCATCTATATATAAAGTAATCCCCTGCTTTACCGAGGTTCGAATCTCGCACCCTCGGTTGGTTTATCGCGGAATTTCATTTGCCACATAACTAATTAATTTGTCTGATTTTCCTGGCCTCTCATGGATAACGTGATGGACCAAAAAACTTATGGGGAATTGTTTTATAGAGTTTTATGTTGAAACCTTCACTGAAACACACACACACACACACACACACACACACACACACACACACACACACACACACAAGGGCCACAACTCCTAAACTAAGACACACACAAACACATAGGTGTCACACCTCCTTTACTGAGACTGACACACACACACACACACACACACACACACACACACACACACACACACACACAAACACACACACACACACACAGGCCACACCTCCTTCACTGAGACTGACACACACACACACACACACACACACACACACACACACACACACACACACAGGGCCACACCTCCTTCACTGACACACACACACACACACACACACACACACAGGGCAACACACACAGGGCCCCCCACACACACCTCCTTCACTGAGACTGATACACACAGGCCATACCTCCTTAATTTAAAAAAAAAAAAAAGCTCTATTTTATTTCTTTATCGGTTATTTCTTTTTGTATGACGAAACAGTTAAGGCTGATAAAGGTCATGTGTGAGATGATAAGCTTTCCCAGAGTCTCTCTTGCGTCCTGTCACAGTTATGTGTGTTTTTCCCAAACCACCGAGCCCCATCACATTACCAGGCACAGATAAGAAGCAGGAACCTGGTGTGATGGTGTAGCCGTTTGGCCTGCTGTAAAGATAACCACACACTGGCACAGTGATGAATGGATCCACTGCTTTTATTTCTTACACACACACACACACACACATACACACACACATGCTGCTCTGCTTAGCACCTTTACACACTCAAGACATTCCTTCTGTATGTCTCATATAAATAACGATCTCTCTCTCTCCTCTCACGTGTGCTGGAGACGTGTATTTGTGAAAGCTTGTGCGAATCACTCTTTTTATTTCTATGGGTAAATTTTTTCCTGACTGTGTAAGTGTGTGTGTGTGTGTGTGTGTGTGTTTAATGCCTCTCTTTTATTAGTAATTGTGGCAAAGTGTTTATTATCACACTGTGATTCCAGGCTTTAGTTCTCTGAATGACAAAAAGCCATGCTGCGTCTCTGTTCATCTCTTTACAGAGTCTCTTTTACTCCACTGTATACCCTGATTTCATTCTCCAGCCTCACTATACATCTTTATCATCTCATTACACACCATTATAATATCACTATACACCTCTGTAACCTCACAATAGATCTTTATCACTATACACCTTTATAATCTCACTACACATCTTTATAATCTCACTATACATCTTTATAATCTCACTATACATCTTTATAATCTGACTACACATCTTTATAATCTCACTACACATCTTTATAATCTCACTATACATCTTTATAATTTCACTATACATCTTTATAATCTCACTATACATCTTTATAATCTCACTACACATCTTTATAATCTCACTATACATCTTTATAATCTCACTATACATCTTTATAATCTCACTACACACCTTTATAATCTCACTACACATCTTTATAATCTCACTACACATCTTTATAATCTCACTATACATCTTTATAATCTCACTATACATCTTTATAATCTCACTACACATCTTTATAATCTCACTATGCACCTCCAAAAACTGACTATACACCTTAATCACTTCACTATACACCTTAATCACTTCACTATACACCTCCGTCACCTCACTTTACACCTCACTTTCCACCTCAATATCCTCACTATACACCTATGCATCATTGGAAAAAAAACTGTATAACCTCACAGAAAACCTCTATGATCCTACTATATACTATATATATAGACACACGACCGTGGTGGGTCTAATCAGCAAGAATGATGAGTCAGCATACAGAGAGGAGGTGCACCAGTTAACAGCCTGGTGTGGAGCGAACAACGTTGACAAAACCAAAGAGATGGTTGTTGACTTCAGGAGAGCACAGAGTGACCATTCTCCACTGATCATCGATGGATCCTCAGTGGAGATCGTCAAGAGCACCAAATTCCTTGGTGTTCATCTGGCGGAAAACCTCACCTGGTCACGCAACACCAGCTCTATCAGCAAGAAAGCCCAGCAGTGTCTCTACTTACTGAACAGGCTAAGGAAAGCTCATCTTCCTCCCCTTATCCTGACCATGTTCTACAGAGGGACCATTGAGAGCATCTTGAGCAGCTGCATCACTGCCTGGTTTGGGAACTGCACCATCTCGGATTGTACACCTTTATAACCTAACTATATACCTCTATAACATAATTTGACACCTCCATTACCAAAACATACCTCCCTACCCTGACTATACACCTTTATAATTTCACTATACACACCCATAACCTTAATATACACCTCCATATCCTCACTATATACCTTTGTAACCTCATTATACACCGTTAAAACCTTATTATAAATTTCTATAATCTCAATATACACCTCCATTATATCACTATGCACCTCTATAACCTCACTATGTATCCCTATAATCCCATTATTCACCTCTATAACCCCACTATACACCTCCGTAACTAAGATTTAACAAGCTTATGATATATCGCTGATTGCATTGCGCTTTTAAATAAAAAACAAAACAAAACAACAAATGGCACTAATTCCATATATTCCCTTCTTGACCCTGACACTCAGCGTAAAAAATCTGAAAATGTTGCTCCATCTGCATTGAAGTAGTCTCAGAAGAGCTGTATAAATAAACATCTAAATGAATGCTTCAACATAATTTAGTCTGTTTGTGTGAATCAAAGCTCAAGTCTTTGGAGAAGATCCTCCAGCGGTTGGTGAAAGCAGCTGTGGTGTTTTTAATGATATGATGCTTGTGCATGTGTGTGTGTGCGTGTGTGTGTGTTTTATAATCTGTCAGCTTTGCTACCTGTCAATTTGACGTGTGAAAGAGAGAGAGAGAGAGAGAGAGAGAGAGAGAGAGAGGGGGAGAGAAAAGGGAAAGAGAGAGAGAGTATTTTGCAGTAGTGAAAAAAGCGAGCCGAGACGGCCTCTCATTACGTATCCTGAACAAAGGAATGTGGGCGCTTAGGCCAGCTGCTGGTATCTTTCTGACACACACACACACACACACACACACACACACACACACACACGTTATGAAGGGCATCCAGCGTAAAACGTGCCAAAGCCTGGGTTACTGACGACCGCCACAGGTATTGTTAGCCAATAGGGAAATTGGGCTACTTTTGGCTGAAGGAGAAGAAGGAGAGGAGGAAGTAGTGACAGTGTAGCTAGACAGCATCAGACGGTGGTCTGTAAAATGGCTTTGGTGGTAAAGAAGAAGAGGAGGCAAATGAGGACTGAAAAAAGAATTAGATGGTGGAAACTGATGGAGGAAGACTGAAGTGTGAGATTCAGGGAAGAGGTCAGACAGGGGCTCAGTGGTGGTGAAGAGGTGCTGGATGATTGGGCAACTACTGCAGAAGTGATAAGTAAAGAAAAGTACTTGGTGTGACATCTGGAAATAGAAAGGAAGACAAAGAGACGTGGTGATGAAATGAGGAAGTGCAGGAGAGCATAAGGAGAAAGAGGTTGGCAAAACAGAATTGGATGAATAAGGAAAATTAGAGAGAGAAGTTTGGATGATGAAGCAGGAAGTGAATAGGATTAGTAAGGAGGAAATGAGAGTGATATTTAAAAGGATGAAGAGTGAAAAGTCGGTTGGACCAGATGACATACCTTTAAAAGCGTGGAGATGTTTAGGAGAGATGCAGTGGAGTTTTTAACAAGATTGTTCAACAAGATTTTGGAAGGTGAGAGGATGCCTGAGGAATGGAAAAGGAGTATGCTGGTACTGATCTTTAAGAATAAGAGAGATTGCAGACCTGCAGTAACTACAGGGGAATTAAGTTGATCAGTCACACCATGAAGTTATGGAAAAGAGTAGTGGAAGCCAGGCTGAGAGAAGAGGTGACCATATGTCAGCTACAGTACGGTTTCATGCCGAGAAGAGCACTACAGATGCATTATTTGCTTTGAGAATGTTGATGGAGAAGTATAGAGAAGGTCAGAAGGAGTTGCATTTTGTATTTGTGGATTTAGAGAAAGCGTACGACAGGGTGGAGAGAGGATTTGTGGTATTGTATGAGGAAGTCAGGTGTGTCAGAGAAGTATGTGAGGGTGGTGCAGGACATGTATAAGGACAGTGTGACAGCAGTGAAGTGTGCAGTAGGAACGACAGACTGGTTCAAGGTGTAGGTGGAATTGCATCAAGGATCGGCCATGAGCCCTTTCCTGTTTGCAGTGGTGATGGACAGGTTGACGGACGAGGTCGGACAGGAGTCTCGGTGGACTGTGATGTTTGAGGATGATATTGTGATTTGTGGTAAGAGTAGAGAGCAGGTTTAGAAGAGCCTGGAGAGGTGGAGGTACGTGCTGGAGAGAAGGGGAATGAAAGTCAGTAGGAGTAAGACAGAATACATGTGTGTGAATGAGAGGGAGGGAAGTGGAGTGGCGTGGTTGCAGGGAGAAGCGGAGGAGAAGGTGGAGGAGTTCAGGTACTTGGGGTCAACAGTACAAAGTAGTGAAGAGAAGTGAAGAAGTAAAGAAAAGAGTGCAGGCAGGGTGGAGTGGGTGGAGACGAGTGATAGCAGGAGTGATTTGTGATAGAAGAGTATCTGTGAGAGTGAAAGGGAAAGTTTATAGGACTGTGGTGAAACCTGAGATGTTGTATGGTTTAAAGACAGTGACACTGAGTAAAAGACAGGAGGTGGAGCTGGAGATAGCAGAGCTGAAGATGTTGACATTTTCATTAGGAGTGATGAGGATAGATATATATAGGAAGATCAGCTTGAAAACTGACTGTCTAGTATAAATGTCTGACACAATCCTTGTTTCTGAAAATCTCCTTTTATCGATTCTGTGTAAAAGCCAGTTTCTGATTATTTAAGCAGAATATTTTGAAGAAAATCACAAAGATAGTTATTTTGTTTGGTATTCATGTTGTAGCTTTATTATTATTATTATTATTATTATTATTATTATTATTACTATTATTAATTGTTCTTTTTCTTTAATGTAGGTGATTTATAATCAAGTTTAGGTCACATGAACCTGTCTTTGGCCAGCCTAAGTTTTCTGTGCTTAAAAGTATAGAACTGCAGCTTAATATAATCATATACAGTGGAACCCACTTATCTCGACCTCGGTTAACTCGACAACCCTATTAAGTCGACGTTTTTGAAGTCGAACCACCAAATTCTCGCTTTGTCTTAGCATTTTTTAATGGTTATGTCCATTTAACGTCAGTTATGTCCATCGGCACTGTGCAGCCGCAGAAGAAATCGTGAAAGTGGCAGAAAAATCAAGCCTTACAGATGCTACAGGTGTTGTATTGTATACTGGTGAATCTCTGCTGTTAGTTGCACATATGCCTTTTGTTGTTAAATGTTATGCGATGAACGGGAGGCGAAAGCCGCGCTTGGTAGGAGCGTGGCGCGGCGCTTGGTAGGAGCGCCGTGAACCAACATATACCAACAATAACGGACGGTGAGAGTGTGGAAGTTTAAATAGGAGCTGGTGATGATGCTAAACGAGCACCATATGTGCGCGATTGAAGCTGGGAGCTTCAGACAAAGCGGCCGAGAAAGCACCTGCCACGCCGTATTTTTATAGCATGCCTTCATCAAACAAATCGCGGCAACGCTGTTGTGTAAAAAAACCCTCCAAAAACACGTGCATGCACATTCTCATTTATTAACGCACATCATGTACATAAAGAAATTTCAAGCACGTTAATATATTGCCGCTATATTGATTTTCGTTTATCTCGATCATCGGTTATCTCGATGCTTTTCTCAACCCCCTAGGACATCGACATAACCGGGTTCCACTGTAACTGTATATACCCTGATATATTATGGCTGAACTCTTTCCGGTTGAACTCTGGGGAGCCAGCCACTCAATCAAACCATGTGCTCCTTTGGCAAGAGCTGTTTATATTATATTATGACTCTTGCTAATCAAAGAAGGTTGTCTGATTCATTTACGTGCAAACTAGAGGTTTTATTAAGTAGAACAAAGCTTTAACCATCCAAATAACTGAGAACTAAGGAACACTGTTTTGTATCAAGAGCATCGTCAGCATTTGGAAACAGGATTATAATTGTACGAAGTTTCAAGATTAGTTTTGTAACACGCCAACAGATGGCAGCACAAGGCTGCACACACAGTCACAGGGAGCACTGACCTTCCTAAGTCACTGTGCCACAAGACATTGTCCGGTGTACTGGTGCTAATCTTATCTAAATTGAGAAAACCCCTATGTGATCACTGTAAAACAAATATGACCATTAATACATTAATAGATTTCAATACATGACAAAAGACAGTTGCTCTTCTCAGAAAGTGCATATGTAGGAATCTTCCGAAATGTATCACCAAAGAAAATACTGAAACACTTACAGAGCATGAAGGAAACTGTAGGACTCCATAGTAGATGTCGAGCGTTATCGGTTTTGCCATTTAATCGGCACCTTGTTGCTGGATCTCTCAGCTATCGCTAAAAACGCGTACCAATAGTTTTTGCGGCTTCCGATCCGCTGTCATTACGAGAGCGGCCTTTAGAGGTGAATCGCTGCCTCCCCGTTCTGTTTGTTTTTACACGTGAGACTGCGCGCTGCACAAAGAGCGCTATATTCTATTTTTATCAATTACATAATTTTATTTGTTCATATATTCCTATTTATTCAATTTAGTGCATTTTTCATGACAGTTCTGTTTTTTTATGTTTGTGATAAAGTTCAATACAATTTTACGTTAAGTGATTGGTTTGTTTTTTTATCCTGAATCCATTGAAAAAACTATTGGTTGATTTATTCGTGACCGGCAAGTTCGATCCAACCTAGCTATTCGTATCGATAAAATCTACTATCGGTCGACCTCTACTCCATATAACTTTTAAACTCTGCCATAGTCAAAACTGTAAAAATGCCATAACGCCTTATCATGCCATCTTGATCCTGCCATGGAAACAAACAAACACTTTCTGAACGCTGCGTCTGCTCTCCTTCAGTCCTTTAGTTTTATTTAGGATGTAAATCCCACCACTTACAGCAAAGGACACATTTTAGAGTAAGCTTATTAGAAATATCTAAATATTTTAGGTCACCGTCATAATAAACTTTGTTTTTCACAGTTTTTTCTCATCCTTGAAGGTTTACTGTTACCTCACCCCCAAGTGACTGGTTTGCCATTAGTGAAAGACACTTCAGCTACTAGAAATCAGGTTTCACCCCCTCAGATTGTGATGTTCTTTCACCTTGGTTTACTTAGGAGGTTACATGCCAGAGCTTGCATTCAAACTCCTCGTCTTATACTACAAGGAGGAGTTGTGATCCACGAAATGCTTTTCTGTATTATTAATAAACTGTTACGAACTTCTCACCATCTCCTCTCTAGCTCTCCATCCGAGCTCTGCTCTAAATTATTCAACAGTCATTACTCAAGGGCTTCCAATTGGGGCAACTGTGCAAAGTGTTCATCCTTTTGTCAGGTGGATTTCAAGTTAAAATTCTCTTGATGCCAATGGCCAAGGATCGACTGAAAGTCATTTTTTTTTAGATAAAAGAAGGTTCAGCCAATTATGTAGAAGTGAATCCAAGAGAAAGAAGTTTGCTCTTATTTTTTGGTCTTTTTGGTCTGATCTGTTATGGCTTTGTATTTCAGCCAATCAGGAGATACACTTAATTACACCAGTTGATGAGTTGATCTTGGTATCTAAAGTGACTTTTTCTTTGTTGCACTCTAACC
The DNA here is from genome assembly GCF_014805685.1 of Silurus meridionalis. NCBI lineage: Eukaryota > Metazoa > Chordata > Actinopteri > Siluriformes > Siluridae > Silurus > Silurus meridionalis. Next base: position 6,404,503 of record NC_060886.1, read on the forward strand.
ACCCTGGCCTTGGAACTTTGGGAATAAGTATGGACATCCCTGCTCTGTCCCCTGTTAGCCACTATGACTAGGCAATCTGGTGTGTCTGTCTGGAGGGAACCCATCTGGGAAAATCTGTAGTTAGTTGGATTAAGGTATCCATGACTACTATTAACTTTACAGACATCTGGATGTAAAGGGATCTCTAATTAGCCAGTCAAGACTGCAAGGAAAAACACTGTGAGAAGAACCACAATGCTAAATACTGAATTTGGCATTACTCTTCCACAACCGTATGCTGTATATAAAGTACGACTGAGTCAAGATGTTTTCAGCAGTCAGGATTTTTTCCTGAAAAATGCATCAAATTTAAGCTGTTTTGGTTCTTTCTAGGGTGGGGTGGTCCACACGAATCTAGATTCTCTGTAGCACTGAACAATGAGAAATGTCTGAGCATTACTAGAGCACAGTGGTGGTCAGTAAAGAAGTAAACATAATTCAATACTGTACTTAAGTAGTTTTTTCATGTATGTGTACTTTTTTGAAGCATTTCCTTTTGGGGTAAACTCGCCACAAACACCAAAGAATGTTTTGGGCTCATGATCATTTTCATAGAAATCAATCAGTGTTTGACTCATTAATATCATTCTGTTTTTAATAGATTGGAGCGCTAAAAGTAACATTAGTTTTTTCAAATAAGCTGAAGTCTTGTGACAAAACCTATAATAGGAACATTATAGCTATAATAAATCATAGTATTTTGGATACAGTGTATTTCTACTTTAACTCAAATACCTTGTTTGGGTACTTCCACCATTGATAGCTACTTGCCATCACTATCTTCTGGCCAAGCACTGTGTGTCCTTCCTAACCCTGTGTGCTCTGTATCGCTTCTTCAAGTCCTGTTTCTTTTTCCCGGGACTTGAAACTGACCACAATTGCCACATTTCTCAAAAAGACAGGGCCCCGAAGACCTCAAAAATGACAGACCCATTTTTAACCTCGCCTCTTTGGTAAATGACTGAAGTCTGTGGGCAGAACAATGCATTGCCTTTGATAACCTTAAGGAAGAGTTTCATTGTGGGTTTAAGGCAAACCTCAGTAATGAAACCTTTCAGGTTAGGGTGATAAATGACTTGTTGTTCGTTGCAGACCGAGGCTGGACCGTGCTTGTTCTTCTGATTTTTCTTTTTTTTTTTTTTTGCTGACTTTGAAAGTGTGCCATGACACACAGCTGCATCAACTTGAAAAATTGACTGGTCTCACTGTTGTGGTAATATTTTGGTTTAGGTCACATATCTTTGACAATTGGACTCTATTGCTTGGTTTATTCTCTCCCATGGTGTCCTCAAGGCTCAGATCTCAGCACACAGCTGGATGGAGGTGGGGTGTGCAGATCACAGCTGGGTGAAGGTGGGGTGTAAAGGCCACAGCTGGTCAAAGTGTGTGGTGTTCAGCTTACATCTGGGGAGAGGTAGGGTTTACTGGGTGAAGGTGGGGTTTACAGGTCACAGCTGGGTGGAGGTGTGTGTGTGCGTGTGTGTGTGTGTGGGGGGGTCACAGCTGGGTAACGTGTGGGGTGTTACAGTCACAGCTGGGTAAAGTGTGGGGTGTACAGGTCACAGCTGAGTGAAGGTGTAACAGTGTTCAGCTTCACAAATACTCTCTCTTTGCCTCTGTCAATGACTCTCTCTCTCTATATCTAGAGAGAGAGAGAGAGAGAGAGAGAGAGAGAGAGAGAGAGAGAACTAGGGTAAGAGGAGGAGATCTCTATTCCTCACTGTAATGTTTTATTTCTCACTTTCTCTGCTTTGGTTTCTCTTTTCACTTCTACATCTATATTTCTGTCTAGGCTCAGCAGTTTCAGAGGAGGTCATGTGTGTGTGTGTGTGTGTGTGTGTGTGTGTGTGTGTGTGTGTGTGTGTGTGAGTAAATGCGTGTGTGGGTAAATGCGTGTGAGGGTCTGCTCTGTCATGCCTGTGAAACCCTCGCTGCTCCGTCATCACACACAGTTCACACTGAAGTGGTAAGAAGCGATTCAGCACTTTCGTCAGAGTGCAGTGGAGTGGAGAAGCCCTGATCAACTCAGTGCTACTGAAACAGCATGTCTACATTCTACACTGCAATTACCTCCCAAATCTGCCTTTCACTTCACAGCCGATACGACAATTCTCCTGCGAATACTTGAGTGTTTCTATGGCAACCATTCACTCGGGGAATTCCTGGATAGAAACGAGTGTAACTGTTCATCTCAGGACGTTTGATGATTAGGAAGGAGATGATTATTTTGTATTAGTGGAAGAGGTCTTTAGTGCCATGGCTTTTGTAATAGATGGATGGATGGATGGATGGATGGATAGCTTGCTAGATAGATAGACAGATGGACAGATGATGATAAAATGGATATATAGCTGGATAGACAGATACATAAATGGATTGGATTTAAATGGATGCATGGATAAATGGATGGATGAATAAATGATAAATAGATGGATAGATAGATAGATTTGCGGCATAGTCTACTATCTATCTATCTATCTATCTATCTATCTATCTATCTATCTATCTATCTATCTATCTATCTATCTATCTATCTATCTATCTATCTATCTATCTATCTATCTATCTATCTATCTATCTACATAGCCTATCAAAGCTAGTTGCATTATTTATGAGTCTATAGCTGGATAGACTGATAAATAAATGGATTGGATTTCAATGGACAGACAGACAGACAGACAGACAGACAGACAGACAGACAGATGCTGGAGGGATGGATGGATGGATGGATGGATGGATTGTCTGGATAGATAGATAGACTGCTTTGAAGATAGATGTCTAGAAGTCTAGATAGGTAGATAGTTAGATATATTGATTGATTTGCAGCGTAGTCAGACGCACACTGAATTGAATGTGATGTTATAATTGGAGGAAAGTGATGTGGTGGTGCAGTGAAACGTCGGTTTATATGACCTCCCGAGCCGCTCTGTTCTTGAGCCGAGCTGGTGAGTTTTCTACTAAAATGTAATAAAGAATAATGACATATTTATATGAAATTTGGAAGCTCTGATGATCATGATGATGATAGTGATGGTGGACTTTATCTGTTTTACTTTTTCTGCACTCTGCACTGTCTACAGGGTGTGTACGTGCATGAATATCTGAGCCAGTGTTTATGTATCATATCTCCGGTGTGTGTGTGTGTGTGTGTGTGTAAATACAAACTGAAGAGATATTGACTCTCAAAGCTTACAGTCTCCCTCGTAGCTCTGCTTGGTTGAGTGTTTTTTCTCTCAGTGTATATATTATTGCGATTCCATTGAAATAAACTGCAATAAATATTTATTTTAAATGTTGTATCAGGTTGCGACAGAAACTCCAAACAGACCCGCATCATCACACACGTGTGCATTATATTCATGTTGTTTTGTGTTTATTTTTTTTTTTCATTTTAAATGCTCGGTTTGTTACTGTCACGTATATACAAAGGTGAAATCATTATCAGCGCTGTGTGAAAAGTCAAAACACCTCAAATTCAAATTATTGTGTTGGTTTTTATGCTTGCCCATTTTTCCTGCTCCTAACACATTAACTTTGAGGACAAAATGTTCACATGTTGCCTAATAAATCCATCCGCTAACAGGTACCATGATGAAGAGATAATCAGTGTTATTCACTTCACCTATCATTGGTCCCACTGATCAATGTACATAAACTAAAATCATTTACTTACACTTTATGGGCAAACGTTTTGGGACACCTGAGTTCTCTAGCCATATGTGCTTCTTCCCCAAACTTTTACCCCAATGTTGGAGGAACACTATTGTATCAGATGTCTATGGATGCAGAAGCATTAAATTCTCCCTGCACTCCCAGCATGTCAATGTCCGTGTTCACAAAGCCAGCTCCATGAACATATGCTTTGTATGGGGTGGAGTGGAAGATCTCCTGCCTTAGAGCTCTGACTTAAACCCTATTGAACAGGATGAACGCTGACTGCACCTCAGGCCTCCTCACCTCACCTCCATTAGTACCTGACTTTACTAAATCTCCACAAAATCTCATGGAACATTTTAACAGCAAATGTGGATAAAATGTGGAATTAGATGTTCATAAGATGTTGCATCTTGGTCAAGTTTTCACAATTTTTTCTGTATATTGGGGAAATATAATAACAATATAAAGGCTTATTTGTGTGTTTTTCGTAATGACTATTAAAAAAGATCAGTTCTGAGAAACTGGATTTAAACTAGAGCTAAATATCCGTAACAGGAACACATTACTGAGGGCAATGAAACATTAAAATTGAACAATCGACGTCCCTGATATTCATCGCGGAAGAATTAAGCCTCGCAGATTTCAGCTTGTGGCGCAATTACAGTGTATACGTTTTCTTTTCGGGGAAATTGCTATTAACACTTCATATGAGGCTGATAACGTCCACTCGGGTTAATCACAACAGATCATCCAGTAAATTGGCTGTTATTGATCACACCGCTGCACACCGGTCACCTCAGCGTGCGATGCAATAGTATCTCACATACTCACACACACACAGTAAATCACCCTTAAGTGCAGCGTCTTTGAATAAAAATAATACGTAACACATTATTTAGTCAACATACCAAAAAAAGGACCGATTGCATAGATAGAGCGTGTAGCTTCATACTCTTTATTTCCTTTCATGATCTCTGTTTCTGAACAGATGTTATGTCAGGTCACATGCACACACACACACACACACACACACAGTGGCTTTCATATTAATAAATCTAGCCCGAATGTGACATTTCCAGAGAGCATGTGAAAGTTCACTCAGCATCATAATTACAGAACGATTGCACCCTTATTCTGCCTGTCAGATCAATATTAGTGTAGGGCTGAGATGTGTGTGTGTGTGTGTGTGTGTGTGTGTGTGTGTGTGTGTGTGTGTGTGTGTGTGTGTGTGTGTGGTGAGAGACAGACAGACAGTGTGCAGGCTGTAAGAGCCGTCGGTTTAGCTCCGAGGGAACCGTGGATGTGGTGGTGGAGTGGGTAACGTCGCCGTGTCCATGTCGTTATTCACAGCTCTCAGTGCATGCGCTTCTAGTAGAAGGTCAAAGCTTTCGAAGGAATTTGATGAGCAGCGTTTGATAGAGAAGGGAAGTGGTAATTTTATCGCTTTATTGCAGACAGACACGGAAAGTTTTGTCGTTTTATTTTGCAATGTCTATATTTTATAATCGTTTTATTATCCTGTAATACTGCTGAAGCCGGACCTCAAAAACACACTTCTCATTCTTTAAATAATTTATAATTCATGGAAATTGCCATATACGAAAAACTAGGGAGACGTGGGATTAAGAGATACTGTCTCCAATAAGAAGAGACACAAAAAAAACACAACAGACTTAAAAAAAAAACACAACGAGAGACTGCCTGAGTTTAAGAGAGATACTAAAAGTGTCCTGAGATTAAGAGAGACACAGAGACTATCTGAGACAAAAAAAACCCAAAAGAGACTGTCTGAGATTAAGAGAAACACCAAGACAAACTGTCTGAGATTAAAAAATAAAACACAACAAGAGTCTGTTTAAGATTAAGAGAGACACAAAAGAGACTGTTTTAGATTAAGAGAGACACAAGAGAGATTGTCTGAGATTAAGAGAAACACAAAGAGAGACTATCTGAGATTAAGAGAGACACAAAGAAAGACTCTGAGATTAAAAGAGACACAAAGAGATACTGTCTAAAACTAAAGGGGATACAAAGAAACACTGTCTGGATTAAAAGAGACACAAAGAGATACTGTCTGAGACTAAAGAAGATACAAAGTGAGACTGTCTGAGATTAATACAGATGCAAATAAAAAATTACTGACAGATTATGAAAGGCATAATTAGATAAATGGATACAGTGAGACATAGATTCTATAGAAGATTCAGAGAGACACAAAGAGATACTGTCTAAGAATAAGAGAGAGATAGAGATACCATCTGATATTGACAGACTTCAAACTGTAATGAAGATAGATGAAAACAGATACCGTCTAAGATTAAGACAGTCACTAGTCTGAGATTGAAACAGACCCAAGGAGATACTGTCTGAAATAAAATAAAGACTTAAAATATATAATGTATAACATTAAGAGATACCCAAAGACATACTATGTAAGACTTAAGAAAGACCTAAATAGATACTGTAAAAGGCTAAGTGAGACGTGAAGAGATGCGTGAGATAGACTAGATATTAACAAGATTAAAGATTAAGATTGAGTTGCACAAATAGATACAGTATAGGGATATAAGCGAGACCAGAAGAGATACAGTAAAAAATTAAGAGGAAAATATTTAGAAACACTAAATGAAATACAATCTGTTTTCCTGGGGAAATAAAGAGACGCATTGTCTAAAACTTAAGAGGCCTGAAGGGATTATGTCTAAAATTGAGAGAGATCTTAAAAGATACTGTTTGAGATGAAGACAGATTTAAATAGATACTGTATAAGATTAAGAGAAAGCAAATGAGATACAATCTGTTTTTTATGAGGAAATAAAGAGAGGTACTGTGTGAGACTTGAGAGAGGTCTAAAGAGAGTCTGTCTAAAATTGAAAGAGACTTTAAGAGATACTCTCTGAGACTGAGAGAGACCAAATGAGATATATCTGAGACAGACTGAGACACGGTGTTATGTATAGAGATGCCTAAAAAGACTAAAACTGTGATGGATTGTTATTCCAAAATAAAAATACAACTTTGTTGGAGATTGAGAGAGTCATAACGAGATACATTGGAGGTGAGAGACATGAAGAGAAACTGGCTGAGCGAAAGAGAGAAAGGTGTATGAAGTGTGTCTTCAGGGGGATTTAGTTGAGTCTGCCTTGTGTAACATTTAGGATTCTGTTAGCAAGAGCCCCATTGTGACCGCCAGAAAATGTTTTCTCTCACTCTTGATTTCTTTCTGTCTCTCACTCTTGCTCTCTCTTTCTCACTGTGTATTTTCAAGTGTCGTCCCAGCAGGGTATTCAGCCGGGCCCGATTGCCTTGGGGAAATCCTAATAATTGGCCTTCAGGTTGGATTAAAGGCAGACATGTGTCTAGAGCCGCTCTAGCCCCTCTTGAAGAGCCAACCTGATCCAGCCTAGGGGATTATGGGTGCATTGTGTGTGTTTGTTTTGGCATTGTACTGTAAGGTGAAATGTAAGCTCCAGCAATGAGCCACAGGATAAATAGTAAAATGCTTTAAACAGGGCCTTCATGCAGCAGATGTATTAGATGAGTTGCTCTCCATTCTGTAACAGGTCGAACCGCATGCTCTGTAAACACATCTGTGCTGACATTTAGGCTATTATTTCCCCTTATAAATAAATAAACAAAGACCCAATGAAATGCTTTTCACCTGCAGAGTAAATAAATAGTCCAGTGTGCCAGAGTGTGCTGTTTCTAAGAGCGTAATGAGCTAGATAATTATAAAATAAGCCCGACCTGTCACAGAGACGAGCTCAAAACAAATGGAAGCAGAATATAGACACAAGTCAGGCTGAATTATTAAAAGCATTGAGATCACGGCGAAAAAACAATAGATTTCTTCCATTTATTTTTTAATAAGTATAGTGTTAAGCTTGAAGTTAGTACAAACGTTTATTAACAGCTAGTTATAGTAACATAATGATCATTATTTGATAGCTAAGCTTACCATAGGAGTTTGTTGAAAACTAGCCAAAATGACAGAGGATTTAATAGTTAACTAACCAAACTTTCCACATGAATTTGTGTATAACCACATAAACATCACAGGAGTTTGTTGATAATGAACTAAAATAACCAGACGGGTTTGTTGATATCCAGATAACCTTACCACAGGAGTTTGTTCATAACTACATAAACTTTTCACAAGAGTTTGCGGTAGAAGAATGCTGAGAATGAAGCCTCCAGGGAAGAGAAAAAGAGGAAGACCAAGGAGGAGGATTATGAATGTGGTGAGGGAAGACATGCAGGTAGTTGGTTTGAAAGAGGCAGATGTAGAGGACAGAGTAGTGTGGAGAAGGATGAGCTGCTGTGGTTACCCTTAAAGGGAGCAGCCAAAAAAAGAAGAAAAAGGTAAAGTTTCCACAAGAGTTTGTTGATATGTAGATATACCAGTGGCGGTCTGTGCATTTGGTACCTGGGCCTTCAGTGGGGACTTATCCGACTTAAACCGCCTCTTAATACCACCACTATCACGTTGCAATTATAGAAACCATCAATATTATACAAAAACGCAGAACAACAACTCACCAGAGATGCAGAGCCATAATTTGCACCGCCCCTCAGAGGCTGTAATTCAGTGGTACCGCTTGTATCCACTGGTCTGGAGGTGGTGAACAAACCCTTTTCCGGGCTGAGACAAGCTAGCTAGCTTCGGGGTTGGCCGACCACTCTTCACGATGTCTAGCTTTTCTTGAAAATGGATTTCTAAGTATGTCCGAGACCAAATCAATTTCTCTTCTTCTGTAGTTGAAAAAAGGCTAAGCCTGATGTATTAATGTGTGCAGCGCGCTACAGACATGTATTGCTAGTCGAACTTTCCCCTCTGATCAACCAATCTGAGGACGGAAAAATGCTGTGAGGCAAATTTGAAATCTGATTGGTTAAAGTAACAGAGCTTTTCCTAAAGGAGACTATGGTAAAAACACCAGCAGTACTGACTTTGAAGGCCCTGGGCAGATTAGATTGACATGGCAGCACATAGAGGCTGAAATCGGATTGGACAAAACTTTTTACATACACATACACGTACTAGAAGCAGTGCAGCCAAGAGAAACACTACTAAATAAAGAGAATTAACTGTTGGGAATAAATGAATACAATTTCATGGACAAAATATGCGAATTTAGGTTGTAAATGTAGGTGAGGGCTTCTGATAGTGTTTAGGCCAGCAGAGAAGGCTTTTCTGGCCATAACCGCCAGCCACTGATAGTTTGTATACTTTCCACAGGAGTTAATAGATAACTAGCCAAACTTTTCACAGGAGTTTGTTTATACCTCCTTGAAATTAACACAGGAGTTTGTTTGTGACTAGCTAAACTTACAATAAGAGTTCATTGTTGATTAGTTAAACTTACTACAATAATTCATTGATGAGTAGACAAACTAACCAGAGGAGTTTGTTGATAAATATCTAAACTTAACAAAATTTGTTGTTGTGTAGCCAAACTTCAAATTTCAACTTTATATATGTGTGTATAAATTCTGAAAACTCGTGAAAGTAAATAAATAATATTGCACATCGTATGAGTAATATTGCGCTTGTGTAAATAACTAATATTGCACTTTTTGCCGACAAAATTGTGAGATTGAACACACTTGTGATTGATGATAAGAGAGTCATGCTATAACTACGTTAAACTTACCACGGGAGTTTGTCAAAAACTAGCCATACTTAATACAGGAGTTTGCTATCTATCTTAACATTCCACAGAATTTCAATGAAGAACTAGCTAAGGTTACGACAAAAGTCTATATATAGGTTTCGGATATGTCTCCGTAAAGCTGCTTTGCGAAATGTCCTTTGATTAGCAAGTTTTAAATTCACTAAACAAGTTGAAACAGTAAGAAATTGGTATCTAATCTAGGCTACCATAACAGGTCACTGATAAATAGCTACCACAGGAGGTCAATAATAGTTAGCATAGTAGGCCATGCACGAATTAGCTACCACAGGAATCCATTTATGAGGTAGCTAAATTTTATTACCAGAGGTGAGTGAAAAAATATCTAAAGTTATCACAGAAAATCATTTACAGCAAGCTACATTTACCATACGAGTGCACCATCTGCACAAAATTTTGTGGACATGTGCTCATTAGATGGTATGTACTCTTTGAACATCCAATTCCACATTTAGTTGCCATTTGCTGTAATAATATAACCTATATTTTGGAGTTAGCTTGTGGAGATTTGTGCTCATTTAGACCCAAGGATGTGTACGTAAAGCCAGGAACTGATGTAGGTGAGGTGAGGAGGTCTGGGGTGCAGTCAGTGTTCACAGTCATCCCAGAGGAGTTCAATATAATTAAGGTCAGAGCTCTATAGCAGATCCTCCACTCTTTAACCGATGTAAACGATATCTTCATGAATCTGATTCTGTGCAAAGGGGCATTGTCATCCTGGAAGAGGTCTCCTCATTTAAGTGAAGGAAAAACTGAACACTACCACATTGAAAGACAATTGTGTGCTTTCAACATGTGGCTGGAAAAGTCTGGTGTCCCAGTACTTTGTCTATATAATGTAGCTAACTAAAGTTAAATCACTACATTGTTTAACAACTAGCAAAAAAAACTATGCAACGTGATTGACATTAAAGCTAATTTACCACAAATGTTTGTTATTAGCTAGCTAATTTACCACACAAGGTCATTTGACAGCTGGCTGTTACAATGCTTGCTCGCTTATATTGAAGAGTATAAGGTTCAAAAAGTTAAATTGAAATAAATAAATAGACAGATAAAGATATGCTACCTGAAAGTAAGAAGGACATAAAGAGATAACTGTCCTCCATATTCAGGTTTCGCAGTGCATTAATAGTGACGTGTTCTCAAAATAACCGTAGGCAGTGGAAAATGTCAAGCGAGTTCGCAAAAACGCAAGAACAAACTCTAATGTATTTTTTTTTTTCCCTCGTTCTTGAGAACTTTCCACGATTCAGCAGAACTGATGCAGCCCGTTACTGAACACACCCAGACCTGAATAAGAGACATGTACAGAGTCATAAGCGTTTATTTATTTTTTAAATTTTTTTTTTCCTATCAAGCAGTAAAGGTTAATAAGTCTTAGCACGGCCATTAAAGTGCTCACTGGAACAGAGTGGGCTGTGTGAGTGTATATAAAAGTCTAAGTGAGAACATTTCAAGCGCATTTTAAGTTATGGCATCCCTAACCCACTGTAAACCTGGAATTATACAACATACTCTCGCACATTTACGGCTGAAGCTGCTACACACCGAGGGCTTTCTGCCTTTCCGAGAGGTCGAACCTGTTTTGCAGCTGGGATCCTGGCCAAAAATCCGCCACTTACACACACACACACACACACACACACACACACACACTGGCTCACTCACACCCAGTATCTATTCTGTTATATAACGCTGGCAGGGAGTCAGGCGTAATTGCTTCATAAACGCGGTTTGAATCTCAGCTTCCCCAGCTGAGGCTCAGGAACACCTGAGGGGTTTCTCCTAAATAAATCGCCTATACACACACCCTGAGACGGCGCGACAGTTTTATTAGCAGGGGTGGGTTTCGAATTTGTTGGCTGTCGCAGCTTAACATCGTTGTCGGAAAATGGACTTACGGCAATAATGCACGATGATACGACTGCTTTACAATCGCAAGGTTATTGTGTTTGTAAAACTACCGCCGTTTTCGGCTCCACAATTGTTCTCCTGGCCTCCTGGAAACAGCGAGTGTGTCTCAGACACTAGTGTTGATTGGATCTAATACAAGAAATGTATTAGGATTTATTCTCACAATTGCTATCATGGAAAAAACTAGCATAAACGACTGGCTAGTCAGTGCGTCTTGTTCAGGCCACTAAATGACGCTACCTTTCATTCGGTTTGTTGTTTATTGGTTTTTTTTTCCACCGCTCTCGGAACTGGCAGTCAGATGATGAGAAATGGTTGTGACAGACGTTGGTGATGACTGGCGAAAGCGATGCGTGCTATAACAGGGCAGATAAAACACTACTGACGAACTCATGTATCAGGAATTATCCAGTTGCTGGACAAAACGAACCTTGCACTTAAAAAGCACCCAAGCTGTTTTGTTGATTTTGCTAATTCACTGAAGTTGTATCTTAATGGTTAAGGCTCTGGGTTACTGACCAAATGATCTGTGGTTCAAGCCCCTTTATTTGCCGAGCTACTGCTATTGGGCCCTTGAGCAAGGCCCTTAGCAGTCTGTGCTCCAGAGGTGTTGTATCATTACTGACCTTGCCCTTTTAGCTTCCTAACATCCCTGGCATATACGAAGGTCGGGTTTCCCTTTACTGCATTTATGGCATTTGGCAGATGCACTCATCCAGAGCGACTTACAATTATCTCATTTATGCAACAGAGAAGTTGAGGGCCTTGTTCAGGGGCCCAGCAGTGGCAGCTTGGTGGCACTGTAATTTGAACTCAAAACATTTCCATTACATTTCCATTTAAGGCATCCAGAATGACTTACACTTACCATTCATGCAACTGAGCACCTGTGGGGTTAAAGGCCTTACTCAGGGGCCCATCAGTGGCAGCTTGGTGGTGTTGGGAAATGAACCCACTGAACTACCACCTCCCTCTTTATCTAAATTAGTTGTAAAATATTCGGAAGCAGAAGAAAAGTTTACGAAAATCATTGAGATTTTTAACAGCATTTTTGGTATAGTCGAAAAGTCTGTGTCGGTGTACCAAACTGCGTTTGGTAACACTGTATCAGTGTTGCCAAACGCAGGCGTCGCATCTTGCTCCAAGATCTATTAATGAGGGTTGAAGTGGCATCCGCCTAGAGTTTTGCGTTCAAGTTTGGTATATAAAAAAACCAGACACCTGAGAAAACCATCCATTTGTATTTTTTTTAAGGCTTTAAAAAAATCCCATTCTCAAAGCTTTTATATATTATTATTTCATATAATATTATATTATACATTATTTTATATATTTTCATTAATATTGTCTATTTCACAAAATATAAGCCTAAACACAAATATTTATATGTTTTTGAAATCAGTTTCTCTTTTCATAAGGCAGAAAATGGACCTCTAGGACCATACTGATATAATGTGAACAGCCAACATATAGAAATTTTCCATAAAGACGGCGGTTCTTTATCGCCCGAGAACCCCGATTCAGGAACGCTTCCATTCAGGTTTTCCTGAATATATAACTGTTTACCTTGCTGGAGACATTTGACATTCGTTTTACAGCCTAGTGTGTGTGACGGGGCTGAATCAGGCAACATGCCACTTTTCTCCCAGACTTACTGACATGCTATCGAAGCCTTGTCAGCCTGTCAGATAAACAAGCTGTTAAAAAGATTTCTCTTCTCTATTGTTGTTTTTTTCTCTTCACTGAAGGACATAGATAGCCCCATTCCAACAGCAGCATGAGTCACTGTGACATGAGTTTTTGTTGATTTTTATAGCGTTAAGTCATGGTTGGATTGTCATTAAGAGATCTCCGCAGGCCTGCAAGCCGACTTCTGTTTTTAAATTTTTTATTTGTTTGGTTGGCTTCTCTTCGTGTTGAGAAAGGATTCTGTCTTTGGAGGTTCTTTGTGTGTGAGAAGACAGGCATCCAAGTGCTTGTGAATCATTCTCCTGGCTCAGGGGATTAATGATAATGAACATATCTTGTCAATCGATCACTAGTGCGTTTTATCTTCTCATAATCCAGTTATTTGTCAGCTACATCCCCCCAGCAGTCATGTGTTCAATTCGGGTTCTGAAAACTGATTTGTTTATTACTTATCTGAATCCGATCAAAGCACAAAGCTGAGCGGTTGTGCTTTATTTTATATTTCTGGTTTAAACATAGCTGAGAAGCAATATTTTACTGAATATGATGTTTTGATGTCAAATTTCCAAGATTATTACTGACATGATTCTCAACACTGGCACTTACTGACACCATACATTAATCGCCAACGTCCTTTACCTCACAACATCAATAGATGTTTCACAAGTCACATAAGAGACCACAATGACCTTTTTTAAACACCACCACTCAGACCGCTAACCTTCAGCCCAACTAAGTGGTAGTTTAGTGGTAATGGCTCTGGGTTTCTTATCAGAAGGTTGTGGGTTCTATTCCCATCATTGACAGGGTGCACCCTATCTGCCTCAGGGGTGCTCTATCATGGTCATCTCCAACATCTTAAAACCAACCACTAATTATTATTATTGTTATTACCTTTAAACACCAACACACACCAGTATTGTTTTACAAACACTATTATTCTATTGTTACACTCCAGTAATACGTGCCATCAAGCAGCAATACATTTCAATATTTTTTTATGAGACATCAAAAGTTTAAATTCTCCAATATTCTCCATCAAACACGAGTATTCTCCAATAAAAACCCATCAAACCCTAGTATTCTCCAATAAATCCAATTAAACAGCAACACACACAAGTGTTCAAACCTTTATCATAGGCCAATATTTCCCAATATTCTTCATCAAAAACCATAATTATCTAATATTCTTGATCAAGCACCAATAATGTTTAATACTCTGTCAATCACCAACACACACCAGTATTCAAGCACCACTTTTTATATCATACACCAATATTTTCCTAAAAAAAAAACAATATTCTCCAATTTTCTCTATCAAACACCATTTTTCTTCGATATTCTCCTTTAAAAAAACAACATTCTCCTGCAAACCATGTCCCCATGTCTGATTCAAGCCAGTGATTAAACAGTGTTGGCATTTCAGTGTTCAACATTCAATATTCTCAATTGAACACCAACACACACTTGTATGTAAACACTATTTTAAATTTTTTACATTCACATTTATTACATTATTTTTTTTTTTATTATACACTCATATATATATATATATATATATACATACAGTGTATAATAAAAAAAAAAATTGTTATACACTAATATATATATATATATATATATATATATATATATATATATATATATATATATATATATATAGGGTCCCTGGTGGTTAGGATGCGGCTTATATACTTCATCAAACACTAGTTTTAGTTTATTCTGTAATATTCAATACTCAAACACTATTATTGTCCAATAATTTCAATCAAACATCAATAATCTCCTTCAAAAATCTACATTTTTCAGCAAACTATGTCCCCCATGTCTGATTTAAGCCAGTGATCGGACAGTGTTTGCATTTTAGTGCGGCACAACAGAACTAGGATTATTTCTAATCAGTCATTTTGCACCATTCAACTTTATTAGGATGGGATCGTTTTCTTCTATGCTGTTTTGTCAGCATACACACAATCTCAACCTTACTTACTTCAGCATTGTTGGTAAACGCTGGCGTCATGTTCCTCTGCTCCTGCATGTTCTCACAAGCTTACTGAAAGACTGATGCAGCAGATAACCTTGTGTATAGGGCAGGGACGTTAGATGCTGACTCGACTCATCTCCGATCCAGCAAAACAGCACTTTGAGTGCATTTTTACCTCGGATGACCTGCCTCGTTCTGAGACTGGATCCATTAGCTGTGGATTTCCACAAAGCTTGAAAAAAGTCACCCCAATCCACTCTTATATTCGTCTTCATCTCCTTTCTCTTACATTCAGTTTTTTTCTTTCTTTCATAGTTATTTCGCCAAGTATAAACATTTTTATTGGGATTGGCGGGTTTTAAATGCACTTCTGCCAAAGTAATGACAGGAGAAGTGAGATGAGGGCTTTATAACCAAAATGAGGATTGAAATATATCTTTTTTTATTATTATTATTATCTGGCAGAAGCAGTTATGTATTTTGTGGGAAATTGACAAATTACTGTACATCATGGGTTTGTTCAAAAAAATAGCGCAGGCCAATATTTAACCATACTGCATTAGCAATTCAGCAACTCTTTTATCTTAATTGGCTGTTTCCACATGTATTTTCACAGTACTGTAAAGGTTTTATTTAAGTTTTAATATATGGTTTGGAATAGAGTTGATGTAAGTTGTTTTGAGATTATAGTATTTATCAGTGGAAGACAAAACATCAATATTGTGATGAATTACTCCCCAGTTGGCTTTTCTGAGAGCTTCACTGTCGAACTCCAGTTAATTTTCACATCATCCATCAGATTAGGGGCAAACTCTGAGCTCAGTGTTGGTGCCAGACAGACTGGTCTGAGTATTTCTGAAACCTCTAATCTTCTATGATTTTCTGGAAATAAACCAATGTTCAGCTGCCTAGTTTTGATTACACTGTTCCCACTGCAGCCTCAGATTCCTGACAGACGCAGAACCCAGCATGGTCTTTTGCTGCTGTAGCTCACCCTCCTTTTTCATGTTCTGCATTTTGATGTGCTTTTCTGCTCATCGTGGATGTAGAGTGGTTATTCGAGCTACTGTGGCCTCCATGTCACTGAGGCAAACCTGTTTAGACAAACTCCTCTGACCTCTTATCAAACATGCGTTTATACTTGCAAACATGTGGCTTACTGTGTTTTTAGTTTGTTTGTTTTTTTTAAATATATTTTTTTAAATGACCAAAGAAGAAGATAGTAAAACATACCAAGTCTAAAAATGTTTACTTAATGTTTTAATATAATTTTTACTTAACCTCTGCATTAACCTCTATGTTATGCTTTGCGTCAATGACTATGGTTCTCTGATTGGATAATTACATGAAAAAACAAGTGTAACTTCTTCTTCTTTTAGCTGCTTCCATTAGGGGGCGCCACAGTGGATTCAAACCATCTCAATCGGCCTTGATTACTTTGTCCCCAAAATGTCCTACATGTTCAGTCCCTCTAATAAACTCTTTTCTAATCCTGTCCTTCGTTGTCACTCCCAACGAAAACCTCAGCATCTTCAGCTCGGCTACCTCCAGCTCCACCTCCTGTCTTTTACTCAATGCCACTGTCTCTAAACCATACAACATCTCAGGTCTCACCATCGTCCTATAAACTTTCCCTTTCACTCTCACAGATACTCTTTTATCACAAATCACTCCTGCTATCACTCTTCTCCACCCACTCCACCCTGCCTGCACTCTTTTCTTCACTTCTCTTACACACTCTCCATTAATTTGCACTGTAATTTGTCACTTCTCGGACACGCTTGACGCACACACACAATGCAACCTCTTCTGACCTTCTCTATACTTCTCCATCAACATTCTCAAAGCAAATAATGCATCTGTGGTGCTCTTCCTTGGCATGAAACCATACTGTTGCTCACAGATGGTCACCTCTTCTCTCAGCCTGGCTTCCACTACTCTTTCCCATAACTTCATGGTGTGACTGATCAACTTAATTCCCCTGTAGTTACTGCAGGTCTGCACATCTCCCTTATTCTTAAAGGTCTGTACCAGCACACTCCTTCTCCATTCCTCAGGCATCCTCTCACCTTCCAAAATCTTGTTAAACTATCTGGTCAAAAACTTTACTGCATCGCTCCTAAACATCTCCACGCTTCTACAGGTATGTCATCTGGTCCAACTGACTTTCCAATCTTCATCCTTTTAATTGCTGCTCTCACTTCCTCCTTACTAATCCTGTCCACTTCCTGCTTCACCATCTCCACATCATTCAACGTTCTCTCTTTCTGATTTTCCTCATTCATTAGCTGCTTAAAATACTCCCTCCATCTTCTCAACACACTCTCCTCACGATTTAACACATTTCCCTCTCCTTTATTGCTCTAACTTGCAGCACATCCTTCCCAACTCGGTCCCTCTGCCTGGCCAATCACTACAAATGCAGCAGGTGTATCGATGTTCTTATGAAAAGACAAGTGTGTGTTATATAATAGACTGTATTTTTGTATTTTGTTTTATGTTTTATTTTTCTGCCTAATGTTTTTCCTTTTCACTGATTTTCTGGTAGTGAAACCATGACATTTGTATCCCATC
Source organism: Silurus meridionalis (assembly GCF_014805685.1). NCBI lineage: Eukaryota > Metazoa > Chordata > Actinopteri > Siluriformes > Siluridae > Silurus > Silurus meridionalis. Next base: position 6,422,056 of record NC_060886.1, read on the forward strand.
ATGATGGTTTGAACAGTGGTGGACAGCAAATAACCAACTGGTTTTCTGAAATGTCATGAAGTTTAAAATAACATATTACTTACACTATATGAACAAAATGTTGTGTACACCTGACCATAAGATGTGTTTTTTGTGATCATTATCCCCATTTGCTCTTATAATAACCTCCGCTCTTCTGGGTAGATGTTCCACTAGATTTTAGAGTGTGTTTGTGGAGATTTCAGCTCATTCACACACAAAAGTGTTGGTAAAGCCAGGCACTGATGTAGGTGAGGTGAGGTGAGGATGGCTGGGGTGCATTTAGCATAGATATAACACATTAAAATATAGCGTATTAGTAAAAGTCTTCCAAAAATATAAATACTCTCAAAGTACAGATATTTAAAAATTTCGGAACACCAGACTTTCCCAACAATATGTGGTTCTTCAGATTCTTTGGATGTGGTACCATGAAATTTTCCCTTCACTTAAATTATGAGACCCGAATCTGATCCAGCATGACAATGCACAAAGTGAGCGCCATGAAGATATGGTTTGCATGGTTTACAGTGGAAGATCTCCTGCTAGACGGCTCTGAAGAATGGAGATTATTATAAAAAACGAAACGTGGAGATAAATGTCCAAAAAGCACATAATATTTTGATCAGGTGTCCACAAACGTGCCCATTTAGTGAAGAACATGAGTGAAGTAAAGTTTGTTCCTCCTGCTGTGAAATGAATCCATAAACAGCATTAAATGAAAAGCCGTGGTGAAAGCACAAGCGTAACTCCACGCTTCTGCTGAGAGTGTGTGCGTGGAGTAGAGTTTCTTTCACTGTGTGCCTAAAACTCTTTCCTTCGAAAGGTCTGATGTGCAGGAGAATAGACCACTGACCTGCACTCATTATTCACATTGACTTCTCATTCCTCACTGCTTTCACTCTCCATACTTTAGTCCATTTTAAAGTGAGAACTTCTACATTTCTACTCGTAACAGTATCAAAGTTTTACCGGAGTCATATGTTAGAAAGGGATAAATTTTTTTTTCTCAGCTACAGGGATGATGTACATCATCCACTAGTTGTACCTATTGATATTTGTTTAATATTTAACCATATAATGAATTATACATATAAAGGAATAAGGGGTGCCCCAGAATAGTCGAAGATTCGATGCTGCGTTAATAGTCTGATTCGAGTCCCAATCTCCCAATCGAATTTTCGCAGGTGGTGTTATAAAACAAGGATCGTTCCATTTTGGTGATACGGGGGTGCTCAATGTCTGATTTTACATACAACTACTGTTTCTTTTCTAAAATAAGTTAATGAACAGTATAATAGTGTCAATTAAAATGTGAAAAGAAAGAAGCTTTTATTAAATATTTTAATAGACATGTATAAATACAACCACCCTTACGACAGATTTAACTTTCACTCTCCATGATCCGTGACTGAGACAGACAATATCTGTGAAATTCTGTGAAGGTATGTTTTGTTCTAATGGAATTTCTGATTGTTTTTCGGTGCATTGATGTTGCGCTGTACTTATGCCGCACAGGCAATTTAGCCGATTTAATTTCATTTGCCGACATGTAAAATGCAAATCCTGTCTGCGGTGTGGCTTTTCTGCAGTTATTCATGTTATTCTTTTTTTTTTTTTTTTTTTTTTTTAGCTTTATTGATCCAAAATGTTTTTTATACAATTTCTTCTATATCTGTGTGTGATGTTCTGGTAGCTCTGGCAGGGGGAATCGTTTTAAGAATGATTTCATTGCCAACTTCAAGATAAAAAAAGGTATGGTCAGTTTCATTGATTGCTTGACAGGCAGTTTTGGTTGCTTTATTCGAAAGTTGTTTCCGTGTGCTGTGTGTGAAACAAAAATAAAAATTGTCTTACCTCCAAAACACACACACACACACACACACACACACACACATGATTCGACTATCAGTCAACTATAGGCAAAGCTTGAGGATTGTGATTTGATCTTGACATTGAGTCTCCTGTCCACACTGGTTTTTTCAATGTTTTCTGTTTTACTTTCACCACACACACACACACACACACACACACACACACACACACACACACACACACACACACACACACTGACCCTACTCAATGAAGACCCAAGCCAAAGGTTTACTATCCTCTGCTTCGCTGGAAAATGGCAATTCATACGACATTCCAGTGAATTTACGTCTTCTGTAATTGCAGTACCTTTACACTGGCCAGGGGTCTTGTTTGCTTTGAGTCGAGTCTGATCCATCAATCCCCTGAGCGCGATGACCTTTAATTCCCTCGTGCAACTCCCATGTGGGAGCTCCACACTGGTGAAGGGGAATAAAGACTAGATATTTATTATCAACTAAATTCATCAATCTGTCACCAGTCCCAAAAAAGCATTAGGAATAAACAGGTGGATTGTATCTGTGCCTGGTGTAAAAGATTTGCGTTTGGTCCTGTTTAAGTGTGAATCGTGGAATTCAGTTGTGTTTTTGTGTCTGAAACTATTCATAATGAGCACACAGCGTGTGTATCACATCGGATCTAAGTCGAATAAGGGTCTTCAGAATGATATTGTGTCTCGCACGTCTGACTGTACTGAGAAGAGCCTGCTGAGCGAATCAGAAAGAAGTCCTACACTGCAAAAAAATAACCATATAAATATACACAATAAATGCGTGATTTAAGAAGATACAGACAAAAAGCCAAATTATGTGCCAGTGCAGTAAGATAATTACACTTGGTAAGATTTATTGAAATAAGAAAACATATCTAGGCTTTAGAAAAGAACCAAATGTCATAAAATACGTATTCAAACGTTTATTCCAAGCAGTCGATTTAGTCTTATTAACTTCTTCAAACAGTTTGCTTATCTTAATTTGAACAGATCAGCTCCAAATCAGAGCTAATTTTCAAGAGGATTCCTTTTATTTTAAGATTACTTTTACATTTAAGATCATGCATACCTGTGTATTGCCAACAATTTTGTATTTAAATGTAGTCTTGTAACTTATAGTAGTTATGATGCAGTGGTTATGAAAAAAAAGCAAAATCATTACTTGCTGCTTCTCAAAATACTTATGCAACATAAACATTATTGAATGTATTTTGTCATTACTGAACACTAAAAGATATTGAACATGAGAAATCTTAACCGAACTGTAAACAACTTAGTAAAAAAACCATAAGCCATTTGTATAAATTTCCAAAAAATTCTAACTTCATTGGATAATGTTTGTATTAGATTGTAAATAAATGTGTTAAAATAAGTCCTAAGTGTGATTTTTGAGCTTTTACTGGGCAACCTTAAAACCAGTTATTACAGCTAAAACAACTTCTTAAAATATTAGCCTTAAATTATGTTTCTGATAAAAATTAAGCTCAATTTGCAGGTAAAATCAATTATTTTTAAGCTTTACTACTAAATAACCGTAAAACATTCATAATAATCACAATCTGCTCCTGTGTAGTTTTCTAATTCAAAAAATAAGATCAATGATTTTTTTTATGGCTAGAAATAAGTTTTTGCAGTGTGCTGCTTTTCAAAGTACTTAAACTTATTGCAACCTAAAACATTATTGAATGTATTTTGTCGTTACTGAAAACTGAAAGAAATTCAACACAAGAAACTGCAATAAAATTATAGAACAACTTAGTTAGAAGCCAAAAGTTTTTTATATAAAAAAAAACTAATGAGCTAATAAGTGTGATTATTAAGCGTTTTTTACTGGGCAACTTTTAAAACCAGTTATTACAGTTAAAAGATCTTAAAAGATACAAGACTGGCCAACAAATAATGTTTCTGATGGTAATTCATCTCAAGACATTCACAACAATTGTACCCAATCATGCATAGAATTTTATTCTCAATATAAGATTAATAAGATTTTTTTTGGCTAGAAATAAGATTGTAAGTCTTGACTAGATGAGGAGTTAAATGTTGCAGTGTAAATGTGGCTGTGGTCACTGAGCCTCTGGAGATGTGTAGTTACAGTTTAAACAGCATCACTCTAACTCAGAACCTGACCAGTGGCTATTTTTGCTTCTCAGTGCTTAAAATTAGGTTGGGTCGGATATTTTGAGAGGTTGAATCATCATCCTCCCCCCTGTCTGAAAAACTAGATAGACGACTTCTATTTTTACCTCCTATCTCATGTCTGTTTGGTCAGAATCGTTTACGAAGGCACCTGCTGCGCCCGCCGTCAGAGCCCATGCCATGCGAGATGAGCGAAATGTCAACGGTGCTGATTGAACACTGTTATCTTTCTTTTCATCATAGTGCTTGTGATATTTGAGGCTTGCAGTGAGCCGTTAAAGGTTTTCGGATGCCAGTGGCAAAACGTTTTGTACATGCTTTATGTAGAATCCAAAACATCAATAAGCTGACGTGTTTGGGAAAATTGTATTATACTTTAACATAGAGCATTTATTGGTTGAGAATAATCTAAGCAGACCCTGAAGATCTCTCTTTATCATATTAACTCCAGCGACATGATCTGTAATAGAATCAAATCGATGGTGGACAGTAATGAAATAAATGTAATTCGTCACTGTACTTAAGTAGCTTTTTCATGTATCTGTACTTTACTGAAGTGTTTTTATTTGAGGAGATTTTAACTTTAAATTCACTACATAAAGTTAAACTACATTAAATATGGTACTTTTTGCTCAATGCATTTCAGTCGTTCCTTTTGATTTATGAGCATAAAACGTAACTGGTCAAACACACAGCAATCCACCAATCAGGGTCGAGTGCACCTTTTGAAGTTGTTTCCATTGGCGCTTGGTATATCTACTGATCACCAACATACAGTTCAGCATCAGTTCAACACCAAGCAGAACATTTAGAGAGGAATAAATGATGAAGAAACTCCTGACTCGAACTCGATACAACACCCGTTGTCTTATTTGTGCAATTTTTTTTTAAGTAGTTGAAAAGAAGGTTTTGGGCTCATTATCATTTTAATAGAAATCAATTAGTGTTTGACTCATTAATATCATTCTTTTAATCGATCGTTGTGCTGAGAGTAATAGAGCCTTTTCACATAAACTGAGTTGATTAAGCAAAGAGTCTTGTGATAAAAATGATAATAGGAACATTATAGTCATAATAAATCATAGTACTTTTAATACTATTTGGATATTTTACCTAGTGTATCTCTACTTTAACTCAAGTACATGGTTTGTGTACTTTCTCCACCACTGACTAAAACTCTGTAGACCATGTATGTTTATGCACCGATGAGGATTTTTTTTTTTTTGGGCCTCCAGGAAGTGACCTCAGTATATCGGCCGTGTGAAGATCTTCAGTGGTCTATAGAGAATATTCAGAGCTGAGAAATGCTTTTTCTGACTATAAAAAAAAAATAAATATTTAAAAATAATTTAATAGAATAGGTTAATGGTTACGCCATTGGACTTTGGATCTGAAGGTCATGAGTTCAAATCCCAACCACACCAAGCTGCCACTTTGGGGCCCCCTGAGCAAGGCCCTTAACCCCTTAGCTGCTCATTTGTACGAATGTGGTAAATGTAAGCTGCTTTGGATATATGCTATTGCCAAAATGCCGTAAATGTAAAAAGAGATTCCAGAACTGAAACATGTCCTTGCTTTTGCAGCTTTTCCAACCACAAGCTCCAAGTCCATAGATTCTGAGTGTAAAAAATGTAACAAAATTGTATTTACATTTTTACAGTCTGTTTACAAACTGAATGTTTTACACTCGCAGGGTGTTTGCTCACAACAACAACTTGATCAAAGCGTGACACTAACTGTGTAAAGAATTCACGATTTAAGCTAGCAGGATGTCTTCGGATGTGGTGGCATTAAATTGTTTAAAAGTGAGCTCCATAAAGTTATGGTTTACATGTGTAGGAGTGGAAGATCTTGAGTGGTCCGCTATAGATATTTGACCCCGACCCTACTGAACACCTGCACCCCAGGCCTCTTAACCCTACCTGACTTTACTGATGCCCTTGAAGCTGAGATGAATGAGCACAAATGCCCACAAGCACAATCCACAATCTAGTAGAACATCATCTTGGAAGAGTGGAAGTTATTATAACTACATATTATATATATATATATATATGTTTGTCACACTTTAATGATTCATTAGTGTTTTATGTTTTAAATGAAGGTTTATATTATTGAGGGAAAACCAAAAAAAAAATCCAAAACTACATGGCCCTGTGTGAAAATGTGTTTGCCCCTAAACCTAATAACTGGTTGGGCCGCCCTTAGCAGCAACAACTGCAATCAAGCATTTGTGATAACTTGCAGTGAGTCTGTTACAGCGCTATGGATGAATTTTTTGTCACTCATCTATACAGAATTGTTATAATTCAGCCACATTGGGGGGTTTTCGAGAATGAACCACCTTTTTAAGGTCATGCCACAGCATCTCAAGAGGATTCAGGTCAGGACTCTGACTAGGTCACTTTACTATATAGAGTTTTTTGTTCAGTTGTTCAGTTTTTTGGCGGCTTGAAGTTTGTGAAACCGGGAAAAACCCAGGAAAAATCCATAAATTAGCTGCTTCATTGTTTAAGCCGCGGGGTTCAAAGAGTGGGAAAAAGTAGCGAGTTATAGTCCGGAAAATACGGTATATAGCGCATTTAAAATGTACTGTAAACAGTTTGCTGTTACTTTCCACTAAGACATCTAAATGTGTTCCAGCATGACATTACCCCTTGTTACAAAGTGAGCTCTATGAAGATATGGTGTTGATGTTGGAGTGAAATAACTCCAGTGTCCTGCACAAAGGCCTGGCCTCAATTGCACTGAACACATTGGGATGTGGGAGTGTGGGAGGTGGTAACTCAGTGGCATTGGACCTTGAATTTCAGAAGAATCAGACTAGAAACACGTTAAATTATCTGCTAGTGCAGTAAGATCATAATACTTGGTAAAATTTCTTGAAATAAGAAAACATACACTTATACACTTATTCCAAAAAAAGTCAATTTCGTCTAATATATATATATATATATATATATATATATATATATATATATATATATATATATATATATATATATTTATTTTTTTTTTTTAAGAGTTTGCTTTTCTTCATTTGTGTGAACAGAACAAGAATATGAATTCCTCTTAATTTAAGAAGTCATCATTATATCCAAGTCATAAGTGTGATTACTGAGCATTTGTATACTGGGCAGCTTTAAAACCAGTTATTACAGCTAAAATAAAGTCATAAAATATATACAAGCCCTCAATGATGTCTCTGATGGCTCAATTTCTGGTACATAACTAACTTTAAGTTTTACTATCCAAGAAAAAAGATAAATGATCTTAGAACAATCATCATAATCTCACACAATCCGATCGTGCATATTTTATTCGTAAAATAAGTTCAATTAGATTTTTATGGCTAGAAATAACATTGAAAGTCTACTAGATGAGGAGTTTTTGCAGTGCAGTAATGAAAATCTGAAACTCCTGACAGATTGGCCGGTATCCAGGGAAGGCCAGTATGAGGTTATTCCTTTTTGTGAGCCTTACATCTGTATTGTGAACCAGCTCCAGTAATAACAAGATGTTCTGACAGGTTAGCATGTTGGGAGAGTTAAGAATAGTGTGAAGAAGCAAAACTAAACATCACAGTGAGTGATAGTTTTAAGGTCTTTAAATGACAAGATGTTGTATTACAGCCTGAGATAACAGCTGCAGTTATTTCCTTGTCAGACAGAAGAAAATATGTATGAGATTAGGGCAATCAGAAAATATTCATGAATCTGTCATTTAAAAATCACACCAAGAATCTTATCCGTTTGTGCCTCGAGTGTGGATGATGATTGAGAAGTGTGGCATAAAGAAGCTCTTCAGTTCTTTGTGAAAACGTTCTATTCAGGGCAGAAAGAAACCTCAGACAGTGTGATATATTTTAAAAGATGAGACGTGGAGAGAGGAGAAGGAGATCCACTATATGAAAATGTGTCCTCATTCAACCACAGGGTTCGTTAGTAAAGTCAGGTACTGATGGAGGGTGTGGAGGTCTGGGGTGTAGTCAGTGTTTCAATTTATTCAGGGATCAGTCCAAAGCTCTATAGCATGAGATTTTCCACTCCAATCCATGTAAAGCATATAATGAACCACAGGCTGGAACAGGTTTTTGTCTCCTAATTAAAGTGTAGGGTGAATTTAATGCAACTGTATCCATAGACATCCTGTACAATTGTGTTCCTCCAACTTTGTGGTAATAGTTTGAGAAGGAACCACAAATGGCTGGAATTATTTATGTTTTAGTCCCATGAGAAGTTGATTGAGAACTAGATTGAAAATAATCTTGTTGCCCTGTGATTGCAGTGCGGGACCCAAAGGAGATAACATCTATGAGTGGAGGTCCACCATTCTGGGTCCTCCAGGCTCCGTCTACGAGGGTGGAGTGTTCTTTCTGGACATCACCTTCTCCTCAGACTACCCTTTCAAGCCTCCAAAGGTAAACATGTTATAATTATCTTCACTTTGTCATGGGTTCAGTTGGTAGTAGTGTTGTGGTCAAATATTATCAATAGCAATTAATCCATTAACAAAATTAAAACACCAAGTAAAGGAATAAACTATGTTCAGGATCCAGGGTTGGTGTCAAAGACATTATTCAGCAAAAACAAAGCCAGGCAGTTTCCTGAAAGTGCAGTAAATGCAAGTTTTTTAGAAAGACCGTATAAAAGGGTTGATAAAATACAGGCGCATCTTAATAAACTAGAATATTGCCAACTGTCAAGTCAGCAGTCTTCCCCCATGATTGTGTAGCCTGAACCAGAGACGCCATTTAAAAGCTCAGAAACCTTTGCAGGTGTTTTGAGTTAATGAGCTGATTAGATAGCGTGATAGTGTGACACCACGAGTCTCCAATATTGAACTTTTTCACAATATTCTAATTTTCTGAGAGAATAAACACTTGAAATATATCAGTCTGTGTGATGAATCTAAATAATATACGAGTTCCACTTTTTGTATAGAATTACTAAAATAAATCAACTTTTTAATGATATTCAAATTTATTGAGATGCACCTGTATATGTTTGACCAATCAAGCTTCACTAAAGTGGTTCTTGGTCAGCAAAAAGAAGTGCACAGTCTGCAGCTGAAAGTAAAATGTACTCTAGGCTTCCAAGAACTAAAAGTGTAGGAATTAAAATCAGGCCTTCGGTGGAAATGTGACTGGTGTGACAATTTTTCCCATGTAAAGACATTTCCTGAGTATCTAAAACAAAAAGAAAAGGCTCCTGTGATGGAAAACATTGTTATAGATTCTGTAGTAGAAACAGGTCCGAAGTTCTTGAGATCCTAAAGATCTTTTGTAGAGGAACCTTTAATGAAAGGCTCTAAAGTTCTAAACATTTTTAAAGGCTTCACCACGTTTCTGTGGTGAAAATGTGTCTCTTAAGCTCTTCTGGTGTAAACATGACTATAATTCCTGAGTTCCTGAAAAGGTTCCTGTTGTGAACACATGCCTATGGTGCTTTTGGTGCCAGCATGCATGTAATTTCTGAGCTGGTTAAAGCGTCTTTAATGTGCGCATACCTGTAATTCCTATGTTCTTGAAAAGGTTTCTGTAGTGGAAACATGCCTTTTGGTGTTTTTGGTGTAAGCATGCCTTTAATTCTTGAGTTCCTAAAATGGTTCATTTTCTTTTTTACTTTTGAAAAATGTCTTTGTTGTAGACATGTCTGAAGCTCTTAAGTTCCTGGAAACGTTCCTGCAGTGAAAACCTACTTAAAGTGCCTTTAATGTTGACATAAATATAACTTCTCAAAAAAGGCTCTTGTGGCAGAAGGTGTTTTTCGTGTTAGTATGTCTATCATTCCTTAGTTCCTGAAAAGTTTCCCTTAGTGGAAACATGCTTTTGGTGTTTTTGATTGTGACAGAGTGAACTGTCCCTATGGTCAGCATGATGCTACACACACACACACACACACACACACACACACACACACACACACACACACACACACATTACACTTTCAATTCTCTACCACATTGATGTAAGCATGTCTATCATTCTTAAGTTACTGAAATGGTTCCTGCAGTGCTAGTGGAAACATGCTTTTGGTGGATTAGGTGTATGTAAGCATATAATGTTGAGTTCCTGAAAAGGTTATTGTGTAGGGAACATGCCTAACGTGGGTTTGGTGTAAGCATGCATGTTAATCCTGAGGTTCCTGCGAAGGTTTGTGTGGTGGAAACATGCTTTTGTTTTGTTTTTTGGTGCATGCATGCTTGTAAATTTTCAGTTCCTGAAACGGTGATAGTTGAAGCATGCCTTTGATGATACCTGATTTCCTGAAAAGGTTTCTGTGGGGGAACATGCCATTGGTACCTTTTGTTGTAAGCATGTCTATGATACCTGAGTTCCTGAGAAGATTCCTCTGGTGGAAACGTCCTTATATTGTTAAAGTAAGCACGCCTATAAGTCCTGATTTCCTGAGAGGGGTTTCTGTAGTGGAAACTTCCTTATAGTCTGGTGGTCAAAAAGTGCCTTATGTTCCTAACATTTTGAAAAGGTTCTAGTATTGGAAATATGTCTATATTTCCTGTAGTGTAAACATGAAGTTCCTCACTACCTGAAAAGTGCTTGTAGATCTTCTCACTCATCTTTTATGCTGTGTTCCACCTGCAGTTCCTCCACTTTAACCATCGAGATCTTGTGTGTTGTACAAGTGTACGATTATCTTTAACATTCTGTCATTCTGCCTCAACTCCAGTAGAGTGGATATTGTTGAACACACACAGTGAAGCTCCGAGTCTGATTGAAGTGTCATATGTTAAAAGTTTGTCAGTGTTTAAGGAGATACAGTTTTAATGATAAACAGAGCACATTCTCACGTTCTACTCAATTTCTCTGATCTGAAACAGAACATCGTAAATGGCGCATTCTCTTGGTTCCTGACAGCTGATATTGCTCATATTGTGGTCCACTAATGCGTTTTCGTCTTGCACATTGTGGCTGGATGAAGGGCTCATGAGAAAATGGGCAGAAATGTGAGAAAAACAAGATTTTTTTTCACAGAGAGAAATCCCTGGAAGTCGGCAGCCTGTTCTCCCAGAGCCTAGCAGAAAGAGGCTCATGGGAGCTTGAGGCTGGGAGTGAGGCTTGATGCTGTTAGAAGAATCTCAGGAGCATTGATTTTTTTTTAAATCCTGCCTCTCTGTGTTGATTTACTATGTTGCTCTTCCTTTGCTTTGTCTTCCTGTTCATTTCTCGTCTTGTACTTTTACTGTGTATTTCTGATTGTATCCCTCTTTTTTTTCCTTTTTATTATTGAGGTTTTTTGCTGCAGATTAATTGAGATAATTTCCTCTCTCTCTCTTTCTCTCTCTCTCTCTCTCTCTCTCTCTCTCAGAAAATTTGTCTCTGCCTGCTAAATGAACAGTGCGATTGTGTTTTTTAACAGTCTTGAAAAAGTCACCAAACTGACCCACAAAGAAATTACTTTGAATAATAAGTGTTTACTGGTTTCTTCCCTAAGTTAAGTCGCTGGGTTATTGATCAGGAGGTCGGGGGTTTAAGCCCCGGTATCGCCAAGCTGCCAGTCTTGCGCCCTTAAGCAAGGATCTTAACCCTCTGTGCCATATCATGGCTGACTGCTCATTGACCTCAGCTTTAGAGTGGGCTGGGATATGTGAAGAACTGCTGTAATGTATATGTGACAAATAAAGTCTATTCTATACTATATTTTCCAATGTCATTAATGATGAGAATTTTATGAAAGAGCTGTCTCCCCATAAAGAAAATCTCCCTTGGCTAAGCACTTGGTGTCTTTCAGGGGAATGGTTTTCATGGTTCTAAATGAAGGTCTGGATGAACTAAATGTGGTCTTTAGTTTAGGATTGAGGGCTTTGATTACAACATTTTTGTTTCCACAGTCACTGAAATTAAATGTTTTAAAAGTGGTCAAATAGGGCACCTTGTCCATGCCTATCCTGAAAGACAGAGTGACCCCGGTGTTTCCAAGCGACCGGGGCAAGACGCAGCTGAGCTTGCCGCTACACCAGGGCCTAGAGAGGGCGAGCCCCAAGTATAGACTGCAGCCCAGATCTCCATTAGTGACATATCCACCCCAGAGAAACCCTGCTCGGCTGAACCAGGCCCGGAAAGCCCTCCTCAGCTGAACCGGGCCAGGAGAAGGACTATGAAATCTAAAAAAAATCACAGTGGACTCCAAGGCAGTGCTGCAGCTGCATGTACTGTCAGGGGCAGACACAGGGATGCAGAGCTGTCGCCAGGAGACAGCGGTCACTATGCAAGGGGACAGTGGAGACATGGGGATGGAATATGAGCCCCTGTTCAAAGTACCAACAAAGGGAAAGAAACGAGTTAAAAGGACATGAAAAAAAAACAGGCGAAGAAAGATTTGAAAATAGATGAAGTTGAATCAGACAATGAAGATTGCAAGTCAGACTTAGTGTTCAACTAAGAATCTTAGGAAGAACTGCTAAATGTTGTTTATAGTGCTGATAACATAAAGAGATTTTAAGAACCACCAAGTGGCATTAAAGTTTTAGAATGTTGAACAGTTTTTCCCAGACCACAAACAGTTTGTTATTAATGCCAAGCAATTTAGAAGAGACAGTGTTTTTTATCAATCAAGAACTCTTTCAGACTAAATAAACTGATAATGAAGGTCAATAGGGAGAATTCAGATGAAGACTGATGAATTATATGGTGTATTTTACTTTGAGTTTTTTTGTGTTATTTATACATTCCACTCACGCTTTAAAAGCGCTACGGAGATGGATGCTCCTTCCAAGTTCTTCTTCAGTTTAAAACAAAAAGATTGGACAGAAAAGATTCATGCATGCGGTGTGGGGACAGAATCAGGGGATCTCTTGTCAGAGCCTACTGAAATATTTGAAGCTGTATAGCAGTGAGAGGTCAGAAGCACAGGTAGTGGAGGAGAGCTTCCTCAAGGACCTGCCTAAGCTCTCAGAGTCAGTGAACAGGGATTTGGACAGGGAGCTGACAATGGCTGAGCTTCAGAAAGTTTAGAGGCATGGAGAGCAGGCTGGCGCCAGGTATAGATGGTCTCCCTGCCAAGATTTTTCAAGGATTTCTGGGCGGTAATAGGGCAGCATGTGCTGGAGGTTCTACAGGACAGTGTAAAAGGAGGTCAGCTACTGATGAGCTGCAGAAGATCTGTCCTGACCCTGCCAAAAAAAAACGACATGACCCACCTGAAAAACTGGCGCCCGGCTACTGTGCACTGACTGCAGGCTGCTGTCAAAAGCATTAGACAAAGGTGATAGAGCAGATTATACCCCATGACGTACGGTGTGCCTGGCAGGTTGATTTTTTATATCGTATATCTACATTTTTGACGTCTCCAGGCTATTAGACTTAAAGACTGGTCTAATTTTTCTAGACAAGAAATGGCTTTTGACTGGGTTTAATATCTATGATCAGGTTCACTGTCTAGAATGCTGTACACTCTAGCTATTGAACCTCTGCACTGGATTCTGCAGAGTGTCCTCCATTTGCCCAAGAAGGAAGGGGCCTTTCGCCTCCAGTTCATCCAGAGACTCCTAACTGGGCCCAGGAACCTGGGATAGAGAACAGCAGAGCTGGGGCTGGACAAAGGTTAAGAAATAAGTGCTGCGTAACACTACACTCGCTACTGGAAAAGCTCCTGATCTACTAGAGTTGTCTGGACCTTTCTAGTGCAATCATCCTAACACTTTCCAGAGCTCTGATCTCTTTAAAGATCGTCACACCCCGGGAGCTGATGAGCATTGCAGGGACAGACCGGTCACGAGGGGAAAACCTGGCAGCACATATGGGGCTCCGGGCCTTGCGCATTGTCAACCAGCTCCTACACCGCTGGTGGTCTACCCTAACAGCAGAGGAGCATGCTCAGCTAAAGGACTACTGAACAACTGAATAATTTTCAGATTTACACTGAATCTAGGAGACCCAAATCTCTTCCTGCATGACAGTGCACCTGTACATAAAGGTAAACCCCATGGTGTGTTTAGGTTGGAGTGGAAGTGCTTGCACAGAGTCTTGACTTCAACCCCACTGAACACCTTTGGGATAAAATGGAATAAAGGGCCATGAAGTTACTGAGCAACTCAAGAAGTTTGAAGATGGATTTGGACTGTTATTAATAGCAACAGTCTACTACAATGGCTCAGGAAAAAATTATGCACTTAAGGGCTTATCATTGCACCCCTTAACAATAATGGAACTGGAATAAATAGATATTTAGTGCCACATAGACTTTTAAGTCTGGTTCCTCTCAAGGTTTCTTCCCCATGCCACCTCAGGAAGTTTTTTCGGTGCCACAGTTCCACTGGCCATTCAATTATTGGAATAAATTTATAGATATTAAACGTATACATTTCAGCTTTATAACCTCTTTATGTTTGTATGTCCATTGTTGCCCAAAGGTATGCACAACACATAGAACTGAATGAATTAGAATGTTCCAAAAACACATACTGTAGCACATACTGTTTTAGAGATGTTCCAAACATAATGGCCTAAATGCAAATATTTTGTTTGTTAATGAATACAATATAGTTATAGGCGAATTGCTATGATATATAAACAACCAAACACTGTGTTCTGTGATTGAAGCTTCTAGGTCGTAAGAGTAATTTGGTTTAATTCTTTATGTAAAATGAGAGTTTATGTAACATGAAGCAAAGTTCCACCAAAGATGTTCTGGGTTTCATTCAACTTTCCACATAACACAACTCCCTCAGGTTTGGTGTTGGATCATATGTGGAAATGAAGGCTTGTGTTTTTACCATCAAGCACTAGTGTTTGATTGTTTTTCTTAATTAGCAAACTTTGTTGCTGGGTTTTTTGTATTGTGAACCTGATTATAATGATGAGGAGATGCAGCAGATGCAGAAGGACAGGAGCCAGAGGGTACGACAGCCTGAAGATACAGCTGCCAGGTTGTAAACAGACAGGAGGGTGGAGGTGATTGTTTGTGAATTATCATCTCTCTGTAGCTCAGATGTGCATCTGTTTTTTTTTGTTGTTGTTTTTCCATTAACTCCACCCACACAATTTGGTGCTAGTATTATTTTTAGTAGTATTTTTTTGCAAATGCATGTGCTTCACAGAATCTGTTCATTTTTGACGTTTTTACCACAGAATGGTTACAATTTACAGCCTAAAGATTCATATGGTTACTGTGGAGATGGATTTGGACTATAATTAAAATTAATAGCCTGCTACAATGACAATTTTGCATTAAAGTGTCCATTAGTGAAATTTGATAACCTTAACAATGATGAAACTGCAATGAATGGACATTCTGTGTCACGCAGAGGAGGATGGGTTTCCCTTTTGAGTCTGGTTTCTCTCAAGGTTTCCTCCTCATACCAATTCAGGGAGTTTTATCCTGCCACTGCGATTACTGACTTGCTCATTAGGGACAAAATAGTAGCGACTCATTTTGACTTTATATTTGTAATCTATTTATTTGTATATATTTTTGTTATTATTATTGTAAATCTGGTGAGTAGAGTGGCATGGAAGTAAGATCATGTGGATTGTTCTCCAATGATTATCTTACATGTTGCAAAATGGTTTTGACATTTTCGGAAGTGGAGCTCATTGAAGGTCTTTCTCAACTCTCTTCATCTACGAGTGTTTTTTTTCTTTTCATGCATGCCACTCATAACAAAATACAGCATATTTGTTAAACGTACGCCGCATGTCAAACGTATGTCATTTAAAAAATTGTTTTACACAGAATTTCACATTTGCTCTTTGTTCTAAATTGCTGTCCATGATGAAATTGGAGACATGGAAACACACATAGTCAGAATAGCACCATTAGTCTTCACTTCGTAGTAGCCTCTCATTCTCAGGGGTGAACTGAAAAGGTCTATGTAAGACATGTGTAGAAGATGCCATCACTTTTAAACAGTCAAAATCCCTGCAACCACCAAGGGATTCCAATATGGCTGAAACAGATCTGAATTTTAGGCTGCACACGCATTTAGGCTGCACACACATTCCCTTGCTTAGTGTCGCACGGTTACTAATTGGTAACACGCACACACACACACACACACACACACACATACAGATGATCTATAAATAGCGAGGTAATTACATCGATTCTTGGTGAAGTAACGTTCTTTGCGACTTGTTCCAAAGACACAATGAGCTGTTCTGATTTATGTTATAGATTCACATTAGCATACTGTGTTTTTTTTCTGGTTTTGGCTTTGGTTTGGCCACTATGCCATAAACCCCAGATTGGTGGAGGGCTTCAGTGAGAGTTGTCCTTCTGGAACATTGTCTCATCTCTACACAAAATCTCCAGAGCTCAGTCAGAGTGACCATCAGGTTCTTAGTCACCTTATATATCCATTTCTAGATTTCTGTTTTTACATAAAGGGGTACTGATTGGAGACTAGCGAGAGAAAAAAAATCAATTGTAATGATTGTAAACATTGGTCACAAAACAACTTTAGAAAACTGCAGTATCCATTGCAGTATATTTTCTCAAGGGACAAAACTAAAGAAATAAAACTTGGATATATTTAGCGTAGTCGATGTGCACATTGTACAGAAATACAGATTTACTGTCCTCTGAAAATAACTCAGCATACAGCCATTATTGTCTAAATAACTGACAACAAAAGTGAATACACCCTAAGTCAGGGGTGTCAAACTCGTAATTATATGTGGCCCGCGAGATCATATCAAATGTGTATTAAAGTTGACCCGACAGTATATAGCGCATACACCGCTAATACTACAAATCCCAAAATGCTTTGTTAGTGCGTTAGCGCGTTAGTCGAGACCGCTGAAAAACTCTGTGTACTCAGCGCTGAATTTACCCGGAGATTTACCGACTTTGAAGCTCAGAAATGCAGATTTGAACTGCTCAGAAATCCGTTTGTGGTTGAGGTGTAAAGCGCACCAACCAACCTCCAAATGAAGCTGATTGAACTCCAGTGTAGAGACACGCTCAAGTAAAAGTACGACCCTGTGTGTGCTGCACAGTTTCCATGTTTCCTCCCCGACACACTGCTCCAACTCCGTGCCCAAGCTGCTCAAATCCTCTCTATGTTCGGCAGCACATATCTGTGTGAGCAACTGTTCTCTTCGATAAAGATAAACAAAACACCACTCAAGAGTCTCACTGATGAACACCTTCACTCAATCCTGAGGATTTCCTCAGTTGAGAGCCTAAACCCAGACATGATGCACTTGCATCTAAGAAGAGATACCAGGTATCTGGTTTAAACCAATGTGCACCAGAGTAAATCAGAGTGTAGAAACTGAGCTTGAATGAATGTTGTCTTTATACACTTTTTCTACTCCAAGGCATGAACGGTTAATAGTTGAAAGATTGGCTTTTTTTTATTGAAGAAAATTATTATTATTGGTTGTTTTGTTGTTGGCCTGTGAAAAAGTTTTACATTAAAAAAAGGAATTCGAAAGGCTATAGAGAGAGAGAGAAAGAGAGAGAGAGAGAGAGAGACATGATAAAAAACTAATACCACTGATGTGTGTTTTATTTCAAATTTAATTTCTCATGTGTTTATAATATTAAACTTTGGTGGTTCCAGATTTAATGTTTATGCAAAACTAAAGTTTGTTTTCATATGAAAAGGTCCAACATTTAGACATTTTACACATTTAGAGAGACGGAAAACATGCACAATTGAGTTTGGCCCACGACTTCGTCCCAGTTTTTAATTTTGGCCCACTGTGAATTTGAGTTTGATACCCCTGCCCTAAGTGATAACAGCTGTACACCATGTAAAGCCACATGTCCTATTCATAATGTTCATGTTTTTGACAGAACCATACAAATGTGTGTATCTTGTATTAGAGCGGTTAAAATGTGGTGCTTTGAGTTCAATTCTCTCATACTGACCACTGGATGTTCAACATGGCACCTCATGGCAAAGACTCTCTGAGGATTTAAGAATTAGAACTGTTGCTCTTTTCAAAGATGCTGAGGCTATAAGAAAATTACAGTACAGTGGTCAGGGTCACACAGGTTTTCCAAGAACAGTCCTCGTAAGGGTCCATCAAAGAGTCCTCGTGCTGTGCAGAAGATGCTTTAAAAACAGACGCATCAGTGCTGCCAGCATTGCATTAGAGGTTGCAGAAGTGGAAGGTCTGCTTGTCAGTGCTCAGGACGTACGCCGCACACTACAACAAGTCGGTTTATAGGCCGTGGTCCCAGAAAGAAGCCTCTTCTTAAGCTGCCGAAAGAAGAGAAGAAAGCCTGGATTACTGGAACCATATCTGTGTTCTGATGAGACTAAGATAAACTTGTTTTGCTCAGATGGTGTCCAGCATGTGTGGTGACATCCTGGTGAGGAGTGCCAAGAACATTGTGTCTTGCCTACAGACAAGCATGGTGGTGGTAGCATCATAGTCTGGGGCTTATTCAGTGCTGCTGGTACTGGGGAGCTGCGGTTCATTGAGGGACACATGGACTTCAACATGCCATGTTACATTCTGAAGCAGGCCATGATACCTTCCCTTCAGACAGCAATGTTGCTCAAACTAAATATTGACACTTTAGACACAGTTTTGACATGTTGACTCACTTTTGTTGGTAGCTATTTTGACAATGGCTGTATGTCCAGGTATTTTCAGAGAACAGAAAATCTATACTGCTGCACAATCTGCACATTAACTACTCAAGTTTCATTTCTATAGTATTGTCTTTGAGAAGATATGCTAAAATGTTTGCTAAAGTGTGAGGGGTTTATTTATAAATATAATTGATGATATCCTAAAATCCTTAGTAAATTGTATATTTATGTAAATCTGTTTATATTCCTCTTGTCTTTGCTGTGTCCTGTCTCTCAAACAGAGTTGTGTTTAGTGCCATTGCCTGCTTGGGTATTTTATAGCCACATCATGTGTGTGTGTGTGTTTGGTTTAAAAATATTTTAGGAGACGTCTGTGTTAGGGTGTTTAAGTGTAAGTTTGGGCATGTGGGTATGTTTAAGTAGATGCATAAGCATGCATGGTTTTGCAATGTATTATAAACCTTTATAAAAACTGATAGTTTGCTTCTCCTGCATCCCAGCAGCTTTTTTTTTTCACATCTGCATTAAATCATTGGTGCTGTTATTAAAAGTATTATTAGTTTAGTGTCTTCTTCTTCAATTTTTTTGGTTTCTGTTGTGCTACACACCATGTTAATGAGTTTTGTAAAATGCGTATAGACTTCAGTTTTTAATTTGTTCACACAATTACTCATGTGGTCAGGGTTAACGATAATGGAAATGGGATTAGGTTAAGATACTTATATTTCATTAGATAAATACACTTCATTCACTTTATTTTGTTTTTTTGGTAAATTTTGCCATTTGTTGTGGTGAACTTATTTGCATTTATGGCAGATATTGTGGTTTGAGTGTGAACCTTGGGGTTTATCTGTGTTTGATATTAAACTTTATTCTTTTTGTGGCTGTTTGAAGAACTTTTGCAGGGTTTTATTGGTGATTGTTGAAGTTTGACAATTGTTTATATTTATGGAAATCACTGGTGTGTATTGTTTGATGCTGAACTTTTGCATTCTATATTGTTGGACTGAACTTTGGTGTTTGATGGTGAGCTTCGGTATTTCTTGGCATTGGTGGTGAATATAGGTGCTTGTTTGTTGGTGATTATGAACTCTGTGGCTGGATGGCATTTGGTTGTGAGACCATTGTCAATGTGTGAGACCATGTCAATGTTGGAGACCATTGACATCTTGTTGGTGGTTGCTGGAGAACATTGTGGTTTGATGGTGTTTGATGGTGAGTGTTGGTGTTTCCTGGAATTAATGGTGGATTTTGGTGCTTGTTGGCTCACGATGGTGAACGTCAATGTTCTTGGTGAAAAGTCTGTCGAAGATTAATGTTATATTATTTGTTTGGTGACATTTCAGAATAAATGTGTTTGGAGAATTTAGAAAACTAAAGAAACAAGGTAGAAAAACAAAAATGGATGTGTTTGTGTTTTAATATCATTGAGAATATTGATGTTTGGTTGTATACAGAGGTGACAGTGACTTCTGATATGCTAAAGATATATATTTTGCTTACTATATTTAGTATATGTTTATGATATTTTTCTACATTTTAGTTGTGAGTTCTCTGTTTGCACTGTGGAACGAGGTTCTAAGGAAAACATTAACTTCATTTCATCACAATTATGTAATAAATATGTTTTACAATGAAAAGCTTAAGCCAATGGTAGAAATGTCTGGCACATGACTGTACCATGGAGAGTGCTTTGCAGATCATTGGTGATGTTTAACATCACTACATGATGATGAAAGATGTTTTCTGGTGTATGGTGGAGGAAGCGAGTGTGTTTTATTTCCCTGAACATGTTGTTTCCTTGTCTTTCTGATCACTCAGGTGACGTTCCGTACACGGATCTACCACTGCAACATTAACAGTCAGGGAGTGATCTGTCTGGATATTCTGAAGGACAACTGGAGTCCAGCGCTCACCATCTCCAAGGTCCTGCTGTCCATCTGCTCACTGCTGACGGATTGTAACCCTGGTGAGTCCAGCAGCATGTTATTACCGGATCACTAGAACACAGGCACGAGGACGTGCTGTTGGTGTAAACACCATACCGACATCCAGTCATGCAGCAAAATGCAGCAAATATGTGAAACATGTACACTGAAATATTTTTATTTTTTAAACAAGCACACTAATCTGCTTTTTTGGGTGGACAGAGATGGAGCTCAAAAACCCAATGAGGATATCAGGCTCCTAAAGATTTGAATGTATCATTATATGCAAATAATTCAGCATTATGATACAGTGCACCACATGTTTAAAGCTAAAACACAGCTAATGTGTGTCTCAGTATGCAGTGCACTTGCAGCTTGATATTTACTCACTATTTTAGATATGTTCATGACATCATCATTTAGTCTAATAGAGCAGCGGTCCCCAACCTTTTTTTGCGCCACAGATCGGTTTAATGTCGACAATATTTTCACGGATTTTCTATTGTATGGGATAAGGATAAATACAAAAAAAATAAAATGATACAACCGGCATAAAAACTGGTATTTTCTAAATATAATAATAAACGTGAATCTACTGTGTTGTTTTTTGTTCATTTTGCTCGCTTGGGGGTTTCAATTTAGCGGTAATGTATTATGTGTTAGCGGCCAGAGCAGCCCCTTTAAGAAGGTAGCGGATGGAGGTAAGACATGTGACCGAGGCATCATGACATGCATCAAGAGTGAGTCATAGAGTCATGTTATGTTATGTCAAGTTATGTATCCTTTCTGTGCGGCACAGTACCAATTGACCCACAGACCGGTGCCGGTCCACGGCCCGGGGGTTGGGGACCACTGTTATACAGGATTTCCTGGCAAATTACTAACCATAATTTACCACAACAAGGAAAAACCTATAAATCTCTTTTTATAGTGATTTATAGGTTTTTCCTTGTTGTGGTAAATTATAACCACAAATTTTATGGTTCTGTCAAGCAGACAAAAACATGAACATGATGAATATGGTTCATGCATGAACATCATGTATGTTACATTCTTCCACCAAAGAATGTAACATACATGACGTTCACGTATGAAACGTAATGTGATATGTAGAATGTGATACAGTATATGCGGGGCATCACTTAAAATGATTGGGAAATGATGGAGTTTCCAGAGTGGTCATTTACCTGACAAGCATTAACAAGCAAACCGACTTGTTGCAGTGTGTGGTGTACAGTCTGAGCACTGACAAGCAGAACTTCTGCTTCTGCAACCTCTAAAGCAAAGCTGCAGCACTCATAGGTCTGTTTTTTGAAGCAGCTTCTGCACCTGACACACAGCACACAGGACTGAACTTCTTTGATAGACCCTTGTGAGGTCTGTTCCGAGTGGAACCCTCTGGAAAACCTCTGTATGACCCTGGCCACTGTACTGAAACTCAGTTTCAGGGTGTTACCGATCTTCTTATAGCCCGACCATCTTTGAGGAGATCAACAATTCTAATTCTCAAATCCTCAGAGAGTCTTTGCCGTGTGGTGCCATATTAAACATCCAGTGGTCAGTATGAGGGAATTGTACTCAAAGCACCAAATTTAGCTGTGCTAATACAAGATACACAAATGTTATGGTCCTGTCAAGCAGACAAAAACATGAACATGATGAATAGAACATGTGGCTTTGCTTGGTTACACCACGTACAGTACAGCTGTTATCACTTAGGGTGCTCTCTTTTTTTTTGTCAGCAAACATTTTAACAATAATGGCTGTATGTTGCTAAAATGTGAGGGGTATACTTACTTTTGTAAGATACTGTACACATATATAACAGTGAATGACCTTCATTGAGAAAGAATGACATTTTTTAAAGAGAAAAAAACTAGAAAGAAACTTTCCCTTCCTTCAGCAAAAGCAGTGGTGGAAGAAGTACAACATTCCTGTAGATGAGTAAAACTACTAAACTAATAATATATGAATAAATTTGATATATGACTTTTAATACATGGCTCAAAGTAAAACTCTTTGTAGATAATGGATGCAGTTCAGAGTTTCATTCTCTGGCACATCAGACATTAATAGGAGAGTTTTCTATCGTTGCAGACACAGTGAGAGAACCTATACTCCACACACACTCTAAGCAGAATCGTGGGGTTACATGTGTGCTTTTTATCACAGCATTTTACACTGCTCATGGATGTACAAGTAGTGAGGAATAAAGTGTAGTTCAGTAAAATGTAAGTTATTACACTGTGCTGTAATATATAAGTGAAATATACCGTGTGTGTGTGTGTGTGTGTGTGTGTGTGTGTGTGTGGGTATAAAGTAAAATATAGTCAAATGTGTAAATGAGTAGAATTCAAACACTCTGATAAAGGACAAAAGTGTGTGGACACCCGAGCAAAAGATTTGTATGTGTTTTTTGTGCATCCTATACCACATGTTGTCCCCATTTGCTGTTTTAAAACCTCCACTCTTCTGGGAAGATGCTCCACTAGATTTTGGAGTGTGCTTGTGGAGCTTAGTAAAGTCGGGTGCTGATGTAGGTGAGGTGAGGAGGCCTGGGGTGCAGTCAGCGTTCACATTTATCCCAATGATGTTCAATAAGGTTGAGGTCAGAGCTCAATAGCAGGAGATCTTACACTGCAACCCATGTTAACCATATCTTCATGGAGCTGGCTTTGTGCACAGGAGTATTGTCATGCTGGAACAGATTTGGGTCTCCTAATCTTTAAAATGAATGGAGAATTTAATGCAACCTCATCCAAAAAACGTCTTATACAATTGTGTGCCTCCACTTTTGTGGTAGGAGTTTGAGGAAAAACCACACAAGGGTGTCATACATACTGTGCATTTGAAAAAAATATGCTAAAAATGCTTCCATGTCTGAGTAAACTCTATGCTTAATTACACTTCTGGGTTGACTGGTTGGGAGTCACAATGACTTCAGCCTCATCTCCATATTAAATACTTTCAGTAGAAAATTTAGGTCACTTTGAAAGATATCAGGGTGCGAACAGTAAAGCGCTTTTCTCTTTAAAGATAAAGTCATTATTAGCAGGTAAGCATTAGCAGGACCTTGACAGGAAGTGTTTCGTTTGGCCTGATTTATCACCACTTCTGTGTGATCTAATTTCAGACACGGGCTCAACTCCGAGCGATCAGTAACTAAAACAGCAGACAAAATCTCAATGTGCATTTGGCCTTGAGGCTCCAATTTCAGATCCCATGTTAAGGGTGTGTGTGTGTGTATGCTGTGTGTGAGTTTGTCTTGTTTAAATGTATGAGTGTTTATTATGTTTGTTTGTTGTGAATGCAAATGCTGTGTGTGTGTGTGTGTGTGTACAGTAGGCTTTGTGTGTGCTCTGTGTGTATGCTGTTTGAGTATATCTTCTATGCATGTAGCTGTGTTTGTGTATGTTATGTGTACGTATGCTGTGTGTGCTCTGTGTTCATATGTATTCTGTGCATGTGTGTGTATGTAGTTTAGTTGTGTGTGTGTGTGTGTGTGTGTGTGTGTGTGTGTGTGTGTGTGTGTGCATGTTTTTAATGTGTGTATATGCTGTGTGTATGTCAACAATGTATTTATGTATATATATATGCTGGATTTACGCTATTTGTGTATGCTATGAGTGTGTGTTTCATCACTTTGTAGCTGCTCTGTGCTTTGGCTTTGAGTGTAGGTCATGTTATTTTGCTGCATCAGTTCTAGATACACAGCTGTGTTTTGATGTTATACACACATCCAATCAAACCCGTCCACGCATTTTAGAGCTTCTATAATGTTTATATTGAACCTATGGGAGTGGGGGGGGAATCATCATCTTATTATTATTCAGCCCAATGAGGAAGTCAGTAATTTAATGTGGGTGTGTAGTTTGATGGAATGCTGGAACAGTAGTTACGTTATCAACTATAAAGCACTAAACATGATGCATTAGTACAGACTGTGGAAAATAAGACAGAAGAGAACGTCCCTGAGAGTGAAAGTTCTCGCTCTCTTGTTGCATATTGTATAATGGCTTCCGTGGACGTTTCCCCTCCAGACCACCAGAGTGCACCACTGGTCCTTTGGCATGGCTAATTTGGACTATTAGCAAACTCACTTTTGAATTTTTTCTTTTGTTGTATGTGCCATTCCACTGTTTTTTTTTGTTTTGTTTTCTAAAACAGTAATTAAGTTTAGAATGTTAATTGTTTCTTTGTCAAAGCATTAACTTAGTAACTGAAGGTATTCAAGGTTCTTTGTGAGTTACGTTTTTTATTTATTCCTACAAAAGCCATGCGTAGCTTTTGGATCAGTCTCTGCTGCATTCATTCCTTTTTTGATTTAATCCTGAAAACAAAAAAACAAAAAAATGGCTTATTTATTCATTCTGAGCACACAAGAAAAAGAAAATTACGTATTAATAATTTTTTAAAATATTTGTTTAATTTTACAAAGTGTAGTAATCAAACTCTCACAAAATCTAATAGGATCAAGTGCACAATATTTCCAATTGAACATCCCGATCCTAACCTGGAATTCATAAGGAATTTCAAACTTTTCTTTGGAAGAAATATTAGGAAGAAGTTTTTTTCTAACTCTTGTACAAATGATAAATAATATGATATTTACCACATTTTTATTTGTCATTTGGCAGATGCCCTTATCCAGAAGTGACTTACATTTATTTTAGTTATACATCTGTGCAATTAGTGGTTAAGGGCCTTGCTTAAGGACCCATCTGTGGCAGCTTAGTGGTACTGGGCTTTAAACCCAAGTCCAACATCTTATCCACTGAGCTACCTCCTCCCAAACTTCTCAAACAAGAGCAAATTGTTCAGAGATTGCAGACAATCCAGTAGAACAGGATATGGGGTGGGGCAGGGTAGGATGTAGGGACGAGGCTGTCCTGCAACGATTGTCTGAAGACTTTAGTATAACATTGTATACATGTGCATGGTATAACACCGTAAGAAGAGGACATGTGTTGGACTCGCATTTCCTGTCATTCTCTTGTTGGTATTGAAAAGCATAACAAGAGCACATAGTGATCCATATGAACTTCTCGGAGTGAAGCCGGAATGCTGGATGGAGCCATTGATTGATTATACTCTCATGGTTGATCAGATATTTCACATCCGGGTTGTTTAGGAGCACCACAAACCCAAATAACTAAACAAAAAAAAATATATGGCAGAGAAATTTAAAAAAAGGTGAAATGTAAATATTTCACATTTTAAACATAGTTTTTAAATCTAGTTGTTTCATAATTGTTTGTTCTATCTTTTATTGATTTTTTTTTTTTTTATATAAACTGTGCTAAAATCTTGTAGGCTGATGGTATTTTAAGTTTGTAATCTAGTGAACCAGTGTTGATTTATTTATTGATAAAGACTCTAAACCACTTTTGCATGTCGCTCTGGATAAGGGCGTATATAATTGCCGTAAATGTAAATCTTTTAATTATTAAAACAAACAAGCGAACAAACAAACAAAAAAAAAAACAATGAACACAAATTACATGGACCTTTTTTTTCTTAATGATCAAGTGCCCTTGCCGTTCCCAAACTTATCCTACCCTTTGTTGTTCTGCTTTAGTTTTTCCCCCCTTCAGTGTTTATTTAGTTGTAATTTTCTTTGGATTCACTTTAGGACAGAAAGTTTGTGAGTTCTCATAACAAAGCCATCATGATGCTGTGTGAAGTGTTTAAATGCAAGCTGACTGTGTGCTTTGCTAATTCATTATTTCTTGATAGATTTTTTTTTTTTTGTTTCCATTCCGTTTTGTTTTTGAGAATATATTACAAATATGAGAATATATGTACCAACAAATATTTATAGCAGATAACAAACTGCTGCTGCTGTTTTAGAAAGAAAAAAAAATCCATTTTGATATAAACTATATAATATACACAGAGCAGTTATACGATTATAACCACCTGCCTAATACTGTGTTGGTCCCCCTTTTGCTGCCGAAACATTTCTGACTTATCGAACATTACAGCATTCAACTTCTTTAACAATTTGAGCTTCAGGAGCTCGTCTGTTGGATCGGACCGCACGGTCCAGCCTTCACTCTCCACGTGCATCAATGGGCCTCGGCCGCTCATGACCCTGTTGCCGGTTCACCACTGTTCTTTCCTTGGAGCACTTTTGATAGATTCTAACCACTGCAGACCAGGAACATCCTACAAGAGCTACAGTTTTGGAGATGCTCTGACCCAGTCATCTAGACATCACAATTTGGGCCTCATCAAACTCGCTCAAATCCTCATGCTTGCCCATTTTTCCTGCTTCTATCACGTCAACTTTGAGGACAAAATGTTCACTTGCTGCCTCATATATCCCATTCACTAACAGGTGCCATCATGGAGAGGTAATCAGTGTTATTCACTTCACTGCTCATTATGTTATGTTAGAGCAAGATATTCAGAGATTGCAGACAATCTAATATAATGTGGGGGTTGGGTCGGGTGGGCTGGGTTGTGGGGTTGTTCTGCACTTATTATTGTTTTAGATTGTCTAAACATTTATACTTCTCTACAAGTGCAAAGTATAGATTAAAAGATAAAGAACACGTTTATACACACACCTTGTGTCTAGCAGCTTGAAAATTCTGCACAACAACCATAATTATGTGAGAGGAAGTTGCCATGAAGCCACATGAGTGGGATCTTACTGAATATTTGTTTTGGGTGTGTTTTTTGTGTGTATATGTGTGTGAGGCATCAAATACCTGGCGCACACACACCCCATACCACTCCCTGAACTACTCATGTGCAGGTCTAATTGACAACCGCTTATTTGCACTTATGTCATACGATGGCACCAAAGATTTACAGCCAGTATTTTATCGTTCTCTGTTTGCCTTTGTTAATGACCACTTCCTTGATTCTAATTCTTGATTCTAATTCAGATTCTAATTCAGCAATAAAAATCCCTTTGTACTTACATTGTATTGCATTAAAGGGTTCACACCACACCTTTACATTCATGCTTACTTGGTATCACACATGTGGTTAAATACAACTGTGTAGGGTTTTGAAAATAATGCCAGTGCCGTTTTTACTTGCAGCTTAATATTTTACATCAATTCAATTCTAACTTTTTTCTAAATACACTATATGGATAAAAGTTTGTGGACACCTGATCATATTGGTATTTGTTATTTGAACGTTCCAGTCCATTTTCTCTGCTGCATTTGTTGTATAATAACTTCCACTCTTCTGGGAAAGCCTTAGAGGCTGCCACACTCCGAGTCGAGTGATCTCTGACCCTGAAAAGAGCAGGGAGGCCAGAGGACTCATAAGAGTAAAAAATAGCATCCACAATCCATCTGCTGAATGTCTGCTTGTTCGCAGGGAGACCACTCCACGGAGGGCCATGGCAGACTGCTCCGACTTCCTTCACAGTTTTGTTCTGTGGACTTATATGTCCAGTGCTTGTGTCCTAAGCTTCTCCTGGTGTGGGGCCTGAAAAGGAGAAGGGACAAATGCCTCTAGCATAACAGGTTGTGGGACAACCAAGGGTACCTTGGAAAAATGATTTAGTGTAGAGGAAGGCACTGGCCATGCCTGGAGTAAATTCCATGAAAGGAGGGCCCACTCTTGAGAGAGATGTCCAAGAGAAACACAGAATTGACTATGAGGAACCTGAAAGGCACCTTGGTCAATGGCTCAAAGGAAGGCTCCAAGAGGGCCTCCAAGACAATTGCCAAGTCTGAAGCAGGCACTGTAGATCGTACCGGAAGCCTCAGCCTCCAGGTACCATGGAGAAAATGTGTCACCAAGGGGTTCTTATTTAGCACCCCTTGTCTTGAGAGTGCGCCTGCTCCCTCATTTATTTGGCCTCGGATATACACTGCCCTTAAGAGCAACTTCCCCGTGGCCCACAGAAGAATCTGATGTGCCAGCTTGTACAGGAGGCAAGCTCACAGACCCCCCTGGTGGTTGATGTAGGAAAGCACCGAAGTGTTGTCTGTACAGACTAAAACATGGTGGCTTCTGAGGTCTGGAGGGAAAGGCATCATAGCTTGAAGCACGGTCAGCATTTTTAGGCAATTGATATGCCACATCAGATGGGGTCTTTCCCAGAGCAATGCCCTGGGGCAGCTCTAGGGACCTCCTAAAAGGGGGCTAACCCCCTTAAGTCCACTCTGTTGCCGGGCGGAAACTGAGGAGGGTGTTTGCTGGTGCTGGTCGTGCCCTGAAGCACTGAAAGTGGCAGGGTTACCTAACCAGCTCCCTGAGGGTGCCAGGGTGGAACGGGCAACGTATACTGAGGTGCACAGCGACCCTTCCCATTGGAGTCTCCAGGTGGTACTATATCAGGATTTTTTGGCCGAAACTCTTTTATCACTAGCAGGGGGGGGCGTATTTTGAAGGTATTGCAAAGGGGCATTGTGGGCAGCACCGGGGTTTTTAGGGACAATGCAGCACTCAGGGAGAGATAGCTAGCCGGCGTCTCTTCAACCCGGGGCCCGTTACCACATTCTTTTAGTCCAACTATATTAATATATTGCGACACCTTAGGACTGAAGAGTCGGGTCGAATACAGCTTAGCCTAAGACCTGGACACTAGCACTACCTATTATAGATTTCGAAAAAGTACTGGATGAGGGGATGTCTCTGAGGGCTCGCAGACAAAAGGCATGCTTCCGAACCTTGCGACAGAACGCTGGAACCGGCAGGTGAGCAGGGAGAAGGTGACAAGCCCGTCTCCAGACCCATCGACATGCGAGTGCAATCTGCGCAGTCAGCTCCCTCGAGACAACCCCCACCCCGGGCCGGTGAAGCCGCGCTTTCAAATTGCCTGATTATGCACGTCATTTGGAGAGCGGATAGCGCCGCAGCATTTCCAAACCGTTGTTCATGCAGCTCGAGTTCCTGAAGGGGAACTTCCACTCCAACCCATGTAAAGCAATTCACAAATAACTGGCCATTTTTCCTGCATGTTTATCATTTTCAGCTTTTGAGCAATACAATCTCTCACACACACCCACACACACACACACATGCACATATATACAAACACTTAATGTTCAAAGAAATAAACAAGAATCACACCTAAAAAAAAACCTGACCAGGCATAGAAATACGACATTATAACATTATGACAGGTGAAGGGGATAACACTGATTATCTAATGGCACCTGTTAGCGGGTGGGATATATTAGGCAGCAAGTGAAATTTTTTTTCGTAAAGTTGACATTTAAGAAGCAAATAAATGGGCAAGAGAAAGGATTTAAGTGAGTTTGACAAGGACCAAATTATGAAGGCTAGACGACTGGGTCAGAGCATGCAATGGTCAGCATCTATTAAAAGTGGTCCAAAGAAAGATCAGTGATGAACTGATTATAGGGTCATGGGAGGCCAAGGCTCATTGATGCACGTAGGTAGCGAAGGCCGGACCATGTGGTACGATCCAACAGACGAGATCCTGTAGCTCAAACTGCTGAAGAAGTTAATGCTGTTAATGCGTGATGGGTCATGACTGTTTTGGCAGCAAAAGGGGACCAATAAGATATTAGGCAGGGGGTCATAATGTTTAACCTGATTGGTGTATATTGGATAAAAGAGTTGTGTGTGTTGATTGTGATGTTAGTCATAATCCTTATAGTTCATCTCCTAAAACTCCCACTAAACCACAGCCACAACTGCTTAGATACTTCATGTATCTATTAAAGACTAAATTGCTGAAGCTTCTAGAAATGTTAAGGCCTCTTAAGTTCTAGGTATTAAATAAAGTGTGTGATACCAAAGTCAAACTAGAGGCCAAGGTAAATGAAGCTTACATTTGATCCATTTGCTGTTCCATGCGAACATCTGACTCTGGAGTGGAATCACTGGTAAACTAGTTACTATAATGTACTGGGTTATGCATTTATCCTAGTTTGTGTAATGGACAAGACTCAGTTAAGACAGATTAATCTGCCTAGTAATCTATGATAAATCTTCACAGATCCATTTTGTAAACTTTGCAATTATAACCACAAACGGCACTCCGCAGGGGTCTGAGCACCCTTTGGTGCCCAGTTATCACCGAGCTGCAGAGAACAATAAGCGTTTGATTGTGGATCCGTTCCAACCCTCGAAATGTCACATGCAATTTGAAAGCCGATTAGCTGACATCAGGAATGTACAATGTACAAATGCAAAATTTCACTGGGTTTTCAGCTCGATTTTTAGAAACCCATTTATTTAAACATACTCCATTTCTTATGCACAAATCACTCTCAATACTTCAGACGTGCCCTGCAGCTCACAGCTGTTTGAAAAAAACAACGAGCTCCGCCCTGCTCGGATTGATGGCATGTGGTGACCATATTTGCTTACAAACTTCAACATGCTTTTGATCAATAATGAGATTCAGAAATCCTGACCAATTTTGTGAAGAGATGCCAAAATTCCTCCGATTGGTTTGCATGTGACTTTTTTTATTATTATTCTTTTCATTGTGTGCAGTTTATTTCTGTTTGATCTCTAAAATCTCAATTGCTTTGAACAAAAACACAGTTAAAGAACAAGCACATTTGAGCTCATCTGTAAGAACATTATCCCGGTCAGGCTCAGGGTGGATCCATGCATTAGAAAAACCCTGGATTGGGCACCATATAAAGCAATGCTTTAACGAGACATAGACTGGACAATAATCAGAGCGTGCATTGATACAAGAGCTGAAATGTAAATAGAGATTTAATGCACCTGATTCACATATATTGTCTGTCTGTCTCTTTCTCTCTCGTAGCGGACCCTCTGGTGGGAAGCATAGCCACTCAGTATCTGACCAACAGAGCGGAACATGACAGGATAGCTCGACAGTGGACCACGAGATACGCCACATAGATCCTGGCAACCTTCCTCCCCCCCTCCCGCCCACCCATAAGCCTCTGCCCCACCACCACCACCACCGTCATCACCACTTACCCCTTCTGAACCCTCCAAATCTCCTGCAGGAGCGATGGGATACTGAATAGACAACTTAACAATGACGTGCAGCGAATCTTTATAGCCTTTACAATACGGACTTGTGTATATATTTGTCCCTCTGAATCTGCCTTTGTTTTCTTTCACCCGACACAGACTGGGGAAACAGATGAGATCCCGCCAAGCTAAATGCTAACGGTCTAGTTTTTTTTTTTTTTTTCTCCTTTGTAGCTGTAGATTTTAGTTCAGTTTAAATGCCTACTTGCAAGTCTTGCTTCTTTGGGATATAAAAAAAAAATGTATTTTGTGATGTATTAAGGATACCGTTCCTACAAGGTCAACCAAATATTATGGTTCATTTAGTCTAAACCATTATCTGTATGATGTTATTTAAAAAAAATAATGTGGAAAAGCATCTTAGGTGTAGAATATTAAAGACGATGTGATTTCTCTCTGAGCCCCTCCCCTCCCGGAGCCGTTTTTCCCCGTTCTGTGATGACCTTATCTTGTGAATCTGTTCTACCTTTGTCACTTTGTAATGAAGAGAAGCTCATTGACCGTTTTGTAGCTCGGCTGAAATGAGCCACTGATATGTAATATCTCCTCATACATAATAAAAAATATATAACCTGTCCTTTAGCATGGGTGTATGTGTCTACTTTCAGACCGTGTGACCCCACGAGAGCTAAAGACATTGTATACAGTTGCCCTGGATCCCAAATTATAGTTAATTTCAGTTCATTTGTTCAATAAGGCTGCAAAAATTGTTGAAGCAAAACAAACAAAAGACCAAATAGCTCTCAAAACAAGTCTGGGGAAAAAAGGATCAAATCATGTAAAGTTAAAACCCTAAACTCCATTGAACATTCATGGCTAAATCAACCAAAAGACCATGGTTAAACTCAACATAGTGCTTCAGTACCGCTCTAGTGCATGGTGTGCTCAGGATTATGAGCAGTAGTGGCTTTCCTTTCAAATGTAGCACTTTGTGCCATAAGAAAACAGTTCTCACATATCTGCTGACTCCAACATACCTTTGGATGATTTCCAAACAGGATGTATATGATATGGCTTGCTACTTTCCCATGAAACAAAGTGATCCTTGCCTATCAAACTTTAGCTGTTTTAGCTTTTTTTTGCAAAAATCGGTCTACGTTAAGGTCTGGGTATTGACTATTCAAGTCAAACACAATCCTGTTCTTACTTTTCAGCAATTATTCTTGTTTTTTAACCACTGCCTTGGCCTCAATTCTCTAAAGGTTTCCTGCTGAAAATGTCATATTCTATATTAACCCTGATCTGATTTCCAGTCACATCCACACAACATGAGGCTTCCACCACTGTGCTTCATAGTCGAGGTCGATTCACTTAAGTGTTTTTTTCACCAAACGTAGTCACGAGTCCAGGGCAAAAATGTGGTCCATATCAGACTAGACCACTTTTTTCATATTTGCTGTCTTACCAATGTTTTTGAATACGGCTTTGTTTTTTTAAGCAATGTCTTGTTTTTCATGCTGCTTTTCCAGCATGGTGGAATCGTTTTGCGATTATTTTTGTCAGTAAGGCTTGTGGCTGCCATATTCAGCTGGTTTTTACCAGGGGCCTAAAAAAGCCATTTTGGGGGGATTTTTCTTGCTTGTGGAGCCAATTTCTGGACTTTTTCACCATTTTTTTTGGGATGAATTGATGTAATGCCTGCGTAGCCTCATAACGGAAACCTTAACTGTTTTATGTATATTAAACATTGTTTAATGTGTTTGTACAATGATTTTAAAGGGGGCCTAGAGTTCGAGAATTATTGGCACCCTTTTAAATGATTGTACAAATAAACATTAACAGTTAATACAAACTAGACACATTGATTTAGTGTGTGTGTGTGTGTGTGTGTGTGTGTGTGTGTGTGTGTGTGTGTGTGTGTGTGTGTTTAAGCATTAGCATGCTTGACTGACACCAGCAGGCATCAATCAAAGTCAGAGTGAAGTGAGCGTGCACAGTTTCGGGTTACTGTGACCTCTGGTTAGCTCATTAAATCAAACATACTGATTAGGAGAGGTGACAATCTGATACTGAGTACTGAATTGCACCCCAAATACGTGTGTGTGTGTGTGTGTGTGTGTGTGTGTGTGTGTGTGTCTTATGTATGTGTGTACTTGTCACTTTTTTTGGATGATTTTGTCACTAAGATATTTCAGGTCCTTAATGGGCATCCACCACACACACACACACACTCATACGTATTTCCTTGTTCCCTTTGTGCAGAATGAGATGATCCCTGACGGTGTGTGTGTGTGTGTGTGTGTGTGTGTGTGTCTATCTCACGTTCACACCCCTGGAAAAGAAGTAAATACAGAGCGATGTCTACAGCCCCCTGGTGGCTCATGTTTTAATGACGTTTGCCCTTTAGCAGTGAGAAGAGACTCATGTTTCCCCTCGCTGTCATTTCAGAGGAATGACACAAGGCTTGGATTTGTCACCAGATTCTGCTAAAAGGATGTGACATTTTTCGGGGGATTTTTTTTCCCACAAGCAGCTACCATCTGAGGAGGAGAAAAGATGTTCAGTGACTTCTATTTAAATCAATCCACATCTGTAGTTCTACACATTCTTATTCTAAATGTTAATGTAGGATCTAGAAATGACATGCTAATAGGTAAAACACAAGTATGTTTAATTCAGCATCTTAAATAAAAAAAATCCTCTGTCTAACACATCAATTAAGGGTACTTGTTCAAGGAAGTTCATACAGAATGGAACAGAAGTGCATGCTGATAGTGCTTCCTAATGGCCTTTAATGTAATGTTTTTTTTTTTCTAATGGTTTGGTCCTAACAGACTAGAGAGGGTCAGTTATATGAGGTGGTATCAAAAAGTTTTGAGACTAGCTCTGTTTACAAGAAAATACTTTATCTCTGTCAACACACTAAATAGCCCCCTAATGAGTAATTCTCAAAAAAAATTATTGAGGAAAAATATTTGCGTCTGTGCTTTGTTTAGTCCATATAACTGAACACAAAGCACTTTGTTTCCCATGGACCATTATTTTTGATGCACCAGCAGAAAACAGCGAGGGGTGAAGAGAAGATTCGCTTCAGAAAAAGACATCGGGATCATTTTAAACTTAAACATGAAGAAAATACTGTACAGTGCAGTTACAGGTTTTAAAGTAATTCAAATTTTTATTTTATATTTTTATTTATATACACTGCGTTCAAAAAGTTCCTCCACAGTGGCCTTGTAGATCAGGTAGTGGAGCAGGTTTTTAAAGTTGGCCATAAATACACAGATTTAGTTAGTAGAAAATTTCAAGCAGCTTTTACAGAGACAAGAAAACCACATCGTGATACTGTGCAAGATGTATTAAATACACGACTGAGTAATAATTTAATAATAATTAAAAGTAACTAATATTTTTCCATACCCAAAAATTGTATGTTGATATAATATGGCAATTAAATGCACTAAATTGGTTTAGTTTCCACAGATATTCTTTTATACAATTTCAGCAATAAAATGCATATATTTCTAAAAAGGAAACAAATTACTTGTTAATTTTAAGAGACCCGTCATATTATCTCTTATTTAGTATTGCTCTTTAATTAAGTAAAAGTACTTCTTATCCAATTACTCAGTTAATCGATGGAACAATAGTTAGATTACTCGATTACAAAAAGAATCAATAGCAGCAGCCCTAGCCCCAGCGTTCCTGGCACATCTGGAATGTATCCTGGAAGTCTTCTTTTGTGTTTCGAACAGCGAGTGTGTCAAACACCTTCTGCTATTCGCTCTGGATCTCCTTAGTGGTGTCACAATGGAGACCGTTGAGCTAAATCCTCATCTTCGGGAAGAGGGCGAAGTCCGCAGGAGCCAAATCTGGCGAGTAGGGTGGGTGCGGAGTTGCTGTCCATGATGAAACTGCAAACAAGGTAACGAATAGTCAGAATACGTGGTCAGAATAGCACCAGTTAGCACCATTAGTCTAGTCGAGTCAAGTCAAAAGCTTTTATTGTCATTTCTACCATATATCTGACGCAGTACACAGTGAAATGAGACAACATTCCTCCAGAACCCTGGTGCTACATCACACAACATAGAGCTACATAACAGAA
Source organism: Silurus meridionalis (assembly GCF_014805685.1). NCBI lineage: Eukaryota > Metazoa > Chordata > Actinopteri > Siluriformes > Siluridae > Silurus > Silurus meridionalis. The sequence goes on from NC_060886.1 coordinate 6,457,526, forward strand.
CACAGAGCTAAGGAAAGTGTCCTCACCACATAAAGTGCATCATGTGCAACCTTTGATGCTACCTCATACAGACAACATTGAGCCATAGCATTAAAACCCCTGACCCCAATACACTGGTTAACAGGTGGAAAATATTGGACAGAATATGAACAGTCAGTTGTCGTTTACATTTACGCCATTTGGCAGATGCCCTTATTCAGAGTGACCTACATTTATCTCATTTATACAACTGAGCAGCTATGGGGGTTATGGACCTTGCTCAGGGGCACAGGAGTGGCAGCTTGGTGTGGTGGGAATTTGAACTTACAACCTTCAGATGCAAAGTCCAATGCCTTTAACACTAAGCTACAACCTCCCTAGTTCACAAAGTTCTCAAAGTTGATGTTTCGGAAGGAGGAAAAATGTGCAAGTGTAAGGAGTGACTTTGACAAGGACTAAACTGTGATGGCTAGATGATTGGGTCAGAGCATCTCCAAAACAGTAAGTCTCCTGGCTTGTTCCTACCAAAATGTACCTATCAAAAGTGGTCCAAGGAAGAACAACTAGTGAATCATAGGAACACATGACTCACTGATGTCCATGGGGAGCAAAGGCTAGCTGGTCTGGTCGGAACCTATCGAAATGCTTATGGAGCACAAATTGCTAAAAAAAATAAATAATAAAAGATAATGCTGACTTTAAAAAAAATGTCAGAACACACAGAAGCATCTAAACTTGATGTACTATATAGCAGCAAAGCTGTCAAAGCACCCATGCTGAGTCATGTCCACCACTAAAAGCTGGGTGCATGTGGGACACTTACTTGAGAAAGGGATGGCATCGGGGTGAACTATGGGAATAAGGCAGGCCAGCTGAGGAAGTGTGATGATCTGGGAAATGTACTGTTTGAAAACCTTGGGTTGTGTACTTTATGTAGCTGTTGCTTTGACACCACCTACCCAAACATTGTTGCAGAAGTTGAAGAGAAGTGTTGGCTCGGTGTTTAAGATATTATGCTTCTAAATAGAAGGTAGTAAAATAAAATCTCAGCACTACTAGTTGCTCTGAATAAGGGCGTTTCTGACAAAATTACTGCACCAGCTATAAGTGTGGACAGACCTATTTTTGTTATTTTTAACATTGTACAAATCCAAACTATAAATAAACATGAATTGAATTATGTAGTAAACATAAATGTGTTTAACAATCCAGAATATGTTTTATATATTAGAGTGTCTAAACTCATGCTATTCTCTCATTAGATTCACAAGGTAGTCACCTGGAATTGTTTTCATGTTGGATGTGACTCCTGCTAAGACTGCTTTCTACAAGGAAAAGCTTGAGGCTTCTGCACAAGATCCTCAGGATCTTTTCTTCACTACTGAACTCTTCTGCTTCAACTGCTTCAACCTCCCTGACTGGTAAAGACTTTACCTCCTCCTTGCTTCCTCCCCGACTATACCTACACTACACACACAGGAATCCCCTACTTCTTTATTGTCAAATTTCGGAACCATAACAGAAGAAGAGGTGCTGCAATTCCTCCAATATTGCAATTGCACCACCTGCCCACTTGATGCAATCCCTTTAACTATGCTCCAGACCATCTCTCAAGACCTTCTGCTGTTCATTCCCACAATCATCAATAGCTCTTTAGCATCTGGCCCTTTTGGCTGTCACTAAAAAACTACATGCTGCTAGATCAGCCAAGCTGTAATCTGTCTTCATCCTCCTAGACCTTTCAGCAGCATTTGACACGGTCAACCACAAGACTCTCTTGTCAACCCTCAGAAGCCTTGGTATCCGTGAGGCAGCAATGGTTTTCTTTCTACCTAAAAGGTTGCCCATACCATGTAAAATGGAGGGGGGGTCTACATCTGCCCCACAAAGACTCTCCACTAGCATCCTTCTCTCAGGGTTAGAGGTAAATATACTCCAATGCTTTTCTCTGTTTTGGCACCGAGGTGGTGCAATGAACTTCCCTAGATGTCCGAACAGCGGAGTCACTGGCTATTTTCAAGAGATGAGTAAAGACCTACCCCTTTATGAAACATTAAACTAGCATGTATGGTTAGCATGGTTTCCATGCTAAAAGAAAGAGAGACAGGCAATAGCAGCAGAGCTTTCTTTGTTTATTTTTCTTTTTACCCTGGTGCATTTCTATTCAATACTCATGCGGGGGCTTACCCACAGTCATTTCTGCTTGACTTCCAACGGTCCCCACTCGCAGATCGGCACACTTTCTCTTTCTAGCACCCGCCCGAGTTTCCAAGCAGACCGGCACACCTTTTCCTAGCATCCGCCCGAGTGCCCTAGCCGGCTGGCATATCTTTCTCTGGTGCCTGCCCGGCATGTCTTTCTCCGGCGCCCACCCGGCACATCATGTCACCGTTCTGCGACCTTTCCACTCATCTATGATTGATAGCTCTCTCCCCTAAATTTGGTGTTTAAGTCCTTTTTACTGACTGAAACAGAGCGCACTGATTAGTCTCATCAGCTGTAGGTGTTTCTTACCACTCATTCTGTCCGACTTCGCCCTCCACTCGCTCGCGCACTTTTTCCCGGTTTGCTTTGCCTTTGTTTTATTTACAAAAATCCTCTATGTTGAAGGCTGATGGTTTCTTAAGTTTGTAATCTATTGAACCAGTGTAGATTTATTCATTGATAGAGACTCAAAGCACTTTTGTATGTTGTTCTGGATAAGAGCACCTGCTAAATTCCATAAACATAAATGTTTTCAGTTCACAGGTGTGCCTTGTCAAGAGTTCATTTGTGCCTACCTAATGTGCTTTAGAGCATCAGGTGTCTTGTCCAGAGAAAAGGGTGAGTACAAAGTCAATCAGTCAATTAGTTCTACTATAACATATATAACATATGACTGTACAAATCAATTTCATGTCAAGAAACAATCAGTTAAGTAAAAAGAAAAGGCAGTTCATCAAAAACTTTCACAGGAAAGGAAGACCAAGAGCTACCTCTGCTGCAGAGGATAAATGTATTAGAATTACCAGCTTGTACTTGAGTGGCAGATATATTCATAACATTTACTGTTAAGAGGAGACTTGATTGGGCTGTATAACACAAGGAATAAACATTAGTGGAATCGGTGTATAACAGGAAAACTGTTCTTTGGTCTGATGAGATTTTTGGTTTTAACCTATGTGTCTTTGTTAAACATAGAGGGTGAATGGAAGAGAGTGTGTGTAATATTTCCATTGTAAAGCATCTCACTTTATTCCACATCTGTTTTGCACTTAGTGAAACCATGAATTGTTTTTTAATAGGCTCTTCTTCTTCTTTCGGGCTTCTCCTATTATGGGTCGCCACAGCAGATCATCTGAAGTGATAAGGAAGAAGCTGGAAGTTATAGTTTATCACCAAGAAAGGCGGCAGCTGACTTCCACAAGTGGGGATATAAACCGATAATGCGCCAAGGGCCCAGATGGAGGACTTGCCGCGCACCATGAAAAGGTGGCTCCAACCGTAGAGGAAAACGGCTGGAGAAATCACTGAGAGGGTGGCCATAGATAAGTTAATAAGGACACTACCCCCCAAAGAACTGATCTGGGGTGGGCCTGGTGACTTCGATCAGCAAACCATGGCTGACCGGGTGCACAATACACGCGGCACCTGAGGGCCAAAACGACAGGAACTACACCAGTTTTGTGTGCACGGGTATCATAAGGTGCCTACCGCCGGGGTCCGGGTAGCGAACAGCGAAGTTGAGTGGCCACTGTTAATAGGATTAATTCCTAACCTACATGTGCCGCTAGTCATATTAATGGACTGGCCTGGGTTCCCTACCCAACGACCCACGGGCCTTTGTAGCACCAGGAACAGAAGTGGCCAGAGGCTCCCGCGCTGGAGGCAGAGACAGACCCAACCCAAAGGCCCACGAGGATGGAGCACAGGACACTGAAGCGGAGGGTGAACTTGACAATAACACTAACCTCCTATTCAATGTCTGTTGCCAGGCGTCCCATGAAGGCAACTTTAGGCAGGAACAGAAAGAGGAAATGGCTCGGCAGGTCTTCCTTGCTGAGGAAAGGTCACAACGAAGAACATCACTAAGGAACTGATGCTTCTCTTTATGCAGGGTCACATCGAGAGGGTAGCACAGATCATAGGGGACATGTGGAAGTATCAACCTAGCCTGCTGGCAAGGCCCATACACAGTCCTCAAAAGGTCGGCCTAGTGAACTACTGCCTGCAACAGCCGAGTAAGAGGAAAAACTATATCACGTCAACCTGTTCAAAAAGTGGATCAAAACAAACCCGGCAATGTCAGCTTTCTGCACATACCCCACAGATCCCACAGGGTGTGCCTTAGTACAAAAGGGAGAGGAGTTAACACCCATGCAGCGGCAGGACACGACTGAGTTGGGAGACCAGTTTGCGGAAGTTTTCTCGGCGGCACCAGGCATGACCCACCTGGTGTAGCATGTGATAAAGACACCGCCAGGGGTTGTAGTCCGTCTGCATCCCTACAGGATCCTGGACGGGAGTCTAAGGTTGTGTAATGACTTCCACAAGCTATTAGTATATAGTTTGGACACACATTCTCCTTTTTTTAAATATTTGGCAGATGATCCAGATGCTCCAGTGTAACCTACAACGTGTATACTTACAATACACATTAAATATTTTATGATTTTTATCACTGGAAAAGAGAAGTGTACACACACGCTCAGTGTGAATACACGTTAGAAAGTACTGGCAGAGGTGTGTTCTGTGTATCTGTGTGTATCACCACATGAGGGAGACAAAGCATTAAGTGTAACTGGTTCTGTCTCAGGTGTACTGATACACACCTGCATTGTTCTTTCAGTTCAGTCAGTGATTAGGATTTTTATATGTTAGCAGCCAGCCAGGATACCATGCTAAAAAAAGACTTTATGAAAAAAAAAGGCTATTAACTATCAGCAGTCAATAATAAATCTTTTAGATCATAGTGGGTTGTGAATGAAGGAAGAAACAGACTGACATATCTTTTCTAATACCTTTATAACTTTTGTCTTTTAAAACAAACAGATAAATTGATACAACTTTAATGTCATGTACACGTACAGATTTACAGCAATGAAATGCACTTTAATATCTATCAATGTACATGTGGAAAAAGTATTGGGATATCTGGCATTTCCAACCATATCTGTTACCTCAAAGTTAGAGGCACACAATATTATACGATGTCTTTGGAAGCAGTTGCATTACATTATTCCTTTACTTGTACTACAAGACCCAAACTTGTTCCAGTATGGTGATGCTCCTGTTCCCAAAGTGAACTCCATGAAGATATGGGTTGGAGTGGAAGATCATGAGTGGCCTGCTATGAGCTCTGACCTCAACCCTATTAAACACCATTGGGATAAATGTGAACACAGAGTGCATCCCAGGACTCCTTGCCTCACCTACATCAGTACCTGACTTTACTAACTCCCTTGTAGCTGAATAAACACAAATTTCCACAAGCACACTCCAAAATCTAGTGGAACATCTTCCCAAAAGAGTGAAGGTTATTATAAAAGCAAATCAGGACTAATCTTAAATATAGTCCTGATTTGCCGTATAATAATAATAAAAATTTAATAATATTAAAAAATTTTATAATATTAAAGACGGTGCCAAAATACACACATACTGTAAAGATCATACAGAATGAAACAGAACGCATTCGGAGAGTGCTTCCTACTGGATTATAATGGAATGCATTGTTCCTAATGGTACATGAGGAATATGATGGAACCTATTTATATAAACATATAAACATATACATAGATTGTGTTTTTTTCCTCCCAGAATGAAAAGGCTCAAATGCATTTTTCTAATAAATATGATTTATGTCATGTTAGCATCGTTTAATGTGAATGGTCAGAAGATCCACATTCTATATCTGCAGTTCTGAAGTGAAGATTCTATTAATACACTTGTACTAATGTGTTACTATTTCTATAGTAACCTCTATAATAATAATAATAATAATAATAATAATAATAATAATAATAATAGAAATAAAATTATAGAGAGAGGCCATATTTTTATTTAACTTCAAAAATCTGGTTGATAAAATCTAATTGGCAGTGGTCATTGTCAATGAAAATATAGTGGAGTAAAAAGTACATATCTTGAATCATAAATGTATTACAGTAAAACTAGAAAGTAGCTAAAAAAATACTTTAGTACAGTAACAAAGAACATTTACTCATAAACTTTGCATCACTGACTTCCATAAGCGTTCTTCTTCACTGCTGTTCCGTATTCTAGTGTCAGAGGCTGCCGTGACACGTGTGTTGTCAGTTTTATGACACCGAGTTGGAGTAAAGTGTTACTAAGAAACTATAAGACTGTCACCACCTTGAGAAAAATGTCATTCTGATATGTGTGTGTGTGTGTGTGTGTGTGTGTGTGTGTGTGTGTGTTTGTGTGAGAGAGAAAGAAGAAAGAGATGGGCATGTTTGATCTCTCTCCAAAAACACATTGTGGGTTTGAGGAGATTTCCACTAATGACAGTGTAAAACTTATTCAGAAGAAGAGCAAAAGTGACAGAGAGTTTGTGTGCACACGTGTGTGTTTGTGACTATGATGTTAGATATGGAATGATTATTTCCATTTATTTAATTCAATTTAATTCAATTCAATTCATGTTTTTTTGTATAGTGCTTTTAACAATGGACGTTGTCTCAAAGCAGCTTTACACAGATAATGTGTTGATAAAAATGAAGATGTTTTTTATAAGTGTAAGTTTGTCCCTGATGAGCGAGCCAGCGGTGACGTTGGCAAGGAAATTTAATTTTTTCATTTATTTATTCATTTGATGGACAAACTGAGTGTTCAGTTGTTTCTTGAAGATATGTCAGAGATATTGAAACAAAAAAGTGTAAGAGAATAAGAGATTTAAGTGAAAAGGAAAAGAGAGAAGTGAACCTAAGGCATAGAGGGTCTGTTAGCAAAGATGCATGCAAAGAGTCAGGAAGGGTTCACCAGATGGAGTTGGTGCTGCACTGAAGAGAACAGCTGATACTTTTTTTCAAGGGAAAGATATCCCTGATGCACAAAGGTTCTTCAAGTTGCTAAAGGACACAGGCAAACTGAAACTCTACTATGTGAGTGAGGAAGAAGTTGAGAAGAAGGATAAAGGTTTAAGACAAGTGCCTCTATTCACCATTAAAGGCACCATAAAAATGCATGAGCTCCTCAGTGTTTCTCTCGGCATTCAAATACAGGGACCTAGCTGCTTCTGCCAGGCTGCTGAGGGGCTGATTGTCCATACCACAGCCCAGAGGAGGTTACTTTTGTAGCTATGAATACAATCAAACAGGCAAAGATTTCAGAACCAGTGTCATTAAACAGCACCACAGTGGGCAGTAGTGTCTTGTGCAGTATGATGATGATCCCTACCCTGGCAGCATCCTACAGGTGGAAGAAAACAATGTAAAAGACAAATGCATCATCGCAATGAGTAAATACTTTTTCTGCCCAAACCCCAGAGATGATGTTAACTGGTACGGTGATGACCAGATCATATGCCTGATTCCAGAGCTCCAGGCACTGAATACGAGTTTAGTTCAAATTAATAACTGTTTCTGGGAGTGCAATACACCTCTTAGTCATAGCCTATTATAATATCATAACATTAAATAGTAGCAGACGATTGCAGTTTAGGCAATGTACTTTGTTTTACATTTTAGTTGTTTTAGTTGAAATGTTTTTAAAATGTTGTTTGTTCCTTTACAAACTGCTTTCACTAGTTGCTAAATGTAACAATTTAGCAATTGTTATAGTTGAAGAATAAGGATGTTTGGTCTTATGTATGTCACTATAGCAAATACATGTTTGCACAAATAAATCTTTTAATCACATTTTAGACAAACTTGATTAAAATAAATAAAATAATCTGCTTATTTGTTGCATTATCGTTATTTTTCTGTACCTCTGAATTCATGTGCTAAAAAAAGAGAGAAATAATATTTTATAAAAACCTTTAATATTGCCAAAGAAGTAAGGTATCACCAGTGACAAAAAAAAAGGTACGTCTTTAAATACATTTTCAGAAAAATATATATAAAAAAAAAAAATAAGCTGTCATTTATGTGTATTCATAAAGTCAAAAGGTAATCTAATAATGTTGGCAAAGCTTAAATCTTAAAAAAAAAGAAAAGAATTTAAGACATTTTGTCATACCAAATGTGGAAATCCATGTAGAATGACCCATTTATGAGAAGTTAAAAGGATGTGGAATATTAAAATGTATAATGTTTTTACAACTGTACAAAAGTTACACAGATATATACAGATGATATACACTGTAGATCTGAGGCTAATCTGGGATATACAATTAATTATATACAGGATACATTAATTAAATGATTAAATAGAATAATACTATTATATACATTATAACTGCACAGAACGATATAGAATGCACAGAGTGGAGCAGAACTGCATGATGATTACTGCAGTAGAATCAGTAAAGCATCAGTTTCCCAATGGTGTAGTGTGTAGTTCTGTAGGGTAATGTGGATAGAAAAAGCTGGCCCGGAACCTGCTGGATCTTGCATATGTTCTTGTATCTCCATTTAGATGGAATCAGGTTAAACAGTTTGTGACTGGGATGTGAGAAGTCCCTGATGATGTTGTGAGCTCTGTGCAGATGTCTGTTGGGGTGAAGTTCCTCAATGGCTTGAATTTAAGCACTGGACAGTTCCTGGCAATACATGGCACGAGCGACTTGTCACATGGTAGTGTGAACACTGAGTTAAAGGCATTTAACTGACTAAAAGGTCAGCAAAAAAAAGAAGAGATCATTCTGCTCCCCCTTCTGAAAGCCAGTTCAACATACACCCACACCCATATAGCCACACATTTACTATGTGACCACTGTTCCTCTTACAGTTTCACTGTCATTACTGCTGACTTGGACACAGTGTTCTGTAAAAAGGGAAGAAAAACAGCACTCATCTCACATTATGATTAAAATAACTCATATTGCTTCACTTTTGGGTTTCCTTGTCCCTTTTGTCAGCAGCTCAGCTCAGCATGTGCACTAGTGACAGGAGGTTCTGAGGTTAATGGACAGAACAAGATCATGACCAAGCCACTGCTCAGTCTCCTAAACTCAGCTCTAGGTTTGGGTTGGATTCTTCCTCAAGTAAGTGAGCTTAGATGGTGGTCAAGAAATGCAAAAAATGGCAACATACAATAAAATTATAACATTTGGTTGACACTCTTATCCAGAGCAACCTACAATTAGGCAGCTTGGCAGTGCCGGGACTGAACCTTACAACGTTTTGATCAGAAATCCAACAAATTCACAGATTATGTTACCACTTTTCTACATAGTGATGATGTGGATAGCATTGCTGCATCATAGATGGTGGTTTAATCCTTGGGTTTCTGTCTGTGTGAAGATTTATGAGGTGGTACCAAAATGTTTGGAGACTAGCTCAGCTTAAAAGAATGTACTTGATTTATTAATGTTTAGCCTAGCCTTTAGGGATGCACAAACCAGTGCACTCTAAGTGTCGGTATTAAGTCTAGATAAATGGGGAAAAATGTGTTAAGCAGGGCATCCAGCGTTAAACATGTGCCAAATCAAATATGCAGATCACAAACCCAATTTCCATACCGGCTCGGTCGAGGCCCTGGTTACCAACTACCGCCACAGGTATTGTTAGCCAACATGGTACCAGTGGAAATTGGGCTATTGTTTGCCATAGGAGGAGAAGGAGAGGAGGAAGACGTCTACAAAGACAGCAGGGAAAGGAGAAGTGTAGGAGACTGGAGGTTTGGGTTGGTACATTAAATGTTGGTATTATGACTGGTAAAGGGAGAGAGGTAGCTGATATGATGGAGAAGAGAAAGGTAGATATATTGTGTGTTCAGGAGACCAAATGGAAGGGGAGTAAGGCCAGAAACATTGGAGGTTTTTAAACTGTTCTATCATGGTGTGGATGGAAAGAGAAATGGTGTATGGGTGATTCTGAAGGAAGAGTACAGTAAGAGTGTAGTGGAGGTGAAGAGAGTTTCTGATAGGGTGATGAACATGAAGCTGGAATTTGAAGGGGTTATAATAAATGTCAACAGTGCTTTTGCTCTGCAAGTGGTTTGTGAGATGGAGGAGAAGGAAAATCTCTGGAGTGAGTTAGATGAAGTGGTGGAAAGTATACCTATGAGAGAAAGATTGGTGTTTGGCCCAGACTTAAACAGGCATGTTGGTGAAGGGAACAGAGATCATGAAGAGGTGATGAGGAGGTAATGGGTATGTATGGTCTTAAGGAGAGGAATGTGGAAGGGCAGATGGTGCTAGATTATGTGAAAAGGATGGAAATAGCAGTGGTAAATATGTAACAAATTTTTCACTCAAGGGGGGCTCACCCACACTCTTGTGGTTCTGGAAACCTTTCCTCAGCATCCGCCTGAGCCCCCTCTCAGATCGGCAAACCTTTCTCTTTGCAACCACCCACACTCAATCACCATCTGGAGACCCTTCCACACAGCTTGGTGTGTCTCTCTCCCCCCCGACTGTTGTCTTACTTAAATTTTACTGTTAACCACTTCACTTAGGTTGGCAAAGATAACGTTACTGATATTGCTGCTAGTCAAAGCAACAAACTCATTTAACCTGTCCAAAACTAAATGGCTTCTGCAAGGATAATGCCACAATCTATGCAGAAAAAGCATAGAGTATCAGGGAATTTTGTCTTGCCTACTGTGGTGGTAGCATCATGGTCTGGGGCTGCATGAGTGCTGCTGGTAGCAGCTCTGTGATGTTACGAAGAGGATCGCAGCAACAACCTGTGCAGCTCTTGTAAATTCTAGTCCCAAGAGGATTAAGGAAGTGCTGGATAACAATGGTGCTCCCAAAACCGTTGAGACTTTGGACACATTTTTTGACATGGTCACTTAGGGTGTACTCACTTTTGTTGGCAGCTATTTTTCACGATAATGGCTGTATGTTGAGTTATTTTTATAGGACAGTAAATCTATACTCAGGGATGGGCAGTATTTATGATACATGTATTTCAAATAGGTATTTGATAGGGTTAATGAAAATAGCTTCATATTTTGTATCAAAATACTTTAGAGTTTTGTATTTTTGTAGTTTTAAAATACTGTAAAATACTTTGTAAGAGGTTCTACATGAAGACATCATAAAAAGGGGGCCTGTGATTGGCACCTACTAAGTAGTTTGATGCAGCCTGAAAGACATTGGAGACTGTGAGATATTGGTAGGGGATAGTGTAGCTAGACAGCATCGGATTGTGGTCTGTAGGATGGCTTTGGAGGTGAAGAATTAAATTTATCTGGATTTATCCATGTTTACACACTATCATCTTTAAAATAGTCCATTTGCACAGCAAAACTTTCCTGCCACTTCTGGTTCTGGAAGTCTTCTTTTCAAAGCGTGTGAAGCACCTTCTGCTGTCTGCGCTGGATGGCCGTAATGGTGTCAAAACGGCAACCTTTGAGCTGGATCTTCATCTTCAGGAAGAGGGCGAATCTACGGGAGCCAAATCTGGCGAGTAGGGTGGGTGCAGTAGTGAGATCATGTGGATTGCACAAGTTGCAGAATGGTTTCAACATTTTCGGGGGTTGAGCTTGTTGAAGGTCTTCCTGATCTCTCGTTGTCTTTCTGTGATGTTCTTCTGCTTTTGAAACGTGCATGCCACTCAGAAAATCCCCTGAACGACTCATCGCAGCGCAATATCTCAAACGTATGTCATATCAAACGTCTTCGTGACAGATTTGCCCAGTTTTATGAAGATTTTCACGCTCTCTCTTTGTTCTAACTTGCTGTGTGATGAAATTGCAGACGTGGTCAGAATAGCAACAGTTAGCACCATTGGTCTCGAAACTTTTTGATACCACATCGCAAATGTACTCATTTATGATTCTTCAGCTTTTCCATCCAGGGTATATTCTCTAACCTCATGAGTACCTAGGATATGCTCGTGAACCATTGACCATGAACAAGATAAAGTGATTATAAAGTATAAATGAATGAACAGAGAAAGGGACACAGCTGAGAAGTCATTACATGGAATTATATTATAAATTAAGATGTGTGTGCTGTGTTGGTAGAAGCAGGCAGAGGAGCATTTCTGGATTGTAGAACAAGTCAGATTTCCAAGTTTTGTTCTATAAGAGAGTACATTCTATACCGTGTGGTCAACGGTTTTTGAACCCCTGATCATAAAGATAAACCTAGATGAGGATGGGTTCTCGTTTAACACTGGTTCACTTCAAGGTTTATTCCTAATGCCATCTCAGGGAGTTTTCACACATTAGGGATAACCTTACAATTATGAGGATCAAACATATGCATTTTTAATTACCGCTTCATTTCTGTAAAGGTGCATTGTCAAATGTTTTAGACAAGTAAAAATGAATTGAATTGTCTACAACCACAATGGCATGTTCAGGATTACACATATGAATATAATCAGGGGGTTCACAAATCTTTACGCCATATCGTATATTTTGTTACCTCAGATTTGACTGATATTGCAAATACATTTGCAGCATTCGGCAGACACAAGGGCAAGGGCAACTTACAGTTATCTCAGTTATGCAGCTGAGCAATTAAGGGTTAAGGGGGCTGTTAAAGGGCTCAGCAGTGGCAGTTTGGTGGTGCTAGGATTTGAAGTCCAACATCTTATCCACTCAGGTACCACTTCAAACACTTTTGGTTCATATCACAACTTTTTGTGATTGTGATTTGCAGAAAGTGCCTCACCCACTTCAAAAAGAAGGCTTCCAGGACACATTTCAGAAGTGGCAGTGCTGGGAGTGCTGTATTGCTGTGCAAGGGGACTATTTTCAAGGTGATAGGTGTGTAAACATAGATAAAAAAAAAATACTTTCTTGTGAACACAGCTAGTCTTAAAATATTTTGATACCACCTGGTATATAGAAAATGATGCCCAGATGTTTTTTTTAGGAAGATTCTAAACCCCTAAGCATGTTATTCTGACGTTATGGCTAGAACGGTATACAAACTAATCATCTGGTCTTATAACCAGAAGCAAACACACACTGTGATCGGAGAAATATCATCTTTGGTTCACCAACAGATTAAGTGTCTAACAAAGTGATCAGTGTGTGAGTAAGCAATAAAGTTTCCAAAAGTTACTTTCAGCTGTCTTCAGGTTCATCAAGACATCTGGATCTAACTGTTTCATTGCAGCAGAACAGATAGAAAAAAACCCTCCCCTGTTTATTTGAACTATCATTTTGTATCAGTGTCCAAAGAGGCATGACTGACAGCTCTGTTAAACTTCTCACATTCTTTTCTAATTAGCAGAAATATTCGACACATCGAGGCACTGTTCCTGTGTTCAGTGTTCAGCTCTGTCATTTTTCAGTTGCATTTGGTTACCTCAGGCAAACAAACTGACTGTTCTGAAAAAGTTTCGATCCAGCCCTACAGCTTGCAGATGAGCTTAGCCAAATATGATAAGAATCTGAAAACTAAAAGTTCTGTATAAGAAAACTTGTATGTTTCCAAAT